>NW_027590652.1:112500-215000 GCF_964213995.1 Mustelus asterias
TCACCCTGAGTGAGTTGTGTCTGTTTATTAACCTGATCCAGATTTAATGTTTCATATCAGAGGGAGCGAGATCTGAATGAGAGTGGAATAGAGAGAGAGAGAGAAACACACAGGGAGGGAACTGTCTCATAGAATCATAGAAACCCTACAGTACAGAAAGAGGCCATTCGGCCCATCGAGTCTGCACCGACCACAATCTCACCCAGGCCCTACCCCCATATCCCTACATATTTACCCACTAGTCCCTCTAACCTAGGCATCTCAGGACACTAAGGGCAATGTTTAGCATGGCCAATCAACCTAACCCGCACATCTTTGGACTGTGGGAGGAAACCGGAGCACCCGGAGGAAACCCATGCAGACACGAGGAGAATGTGCAAACTCCACACAGACAGTGACCCAAGCCGGGAATCGAACCCAGGTCCCTGGAGCTGTGAAGCAGCAGTGCTAACCACTGTGCTACCGTGCCACCCTAACTCTTTAGTCTCTGCTTTACAACTGACTTGTTGTGTTTGGGTGTTACTGAGAGATTGTGTAACTGAGAGAAGATCCTGGGTTTTTGCTGTGCTATTTAATTTAAATATTTTCTTGTATTTTAATTATTTTCTCTCTCTTTCCCCAAGAATTAATATTTAGATTTTACTGAGAGATTGTGTAACTGAGAAGGGGGAATCCTGGCCTCTTGTGCTATTTAATTTAAAGAATTCTTGTATTTTAATTAATTATTTTCTCTGTTCCCCAGGGATTTGAATTTTGAAGACTGCAACATGACTCGGAATCCTTGGACAAGGGGCTTTTCTCCAGAGGAGGATGGATGGACTGAGGCCTGTTCTATAGGCCGCATGTGAGTTGTTGTCTCTTTATTATCCTGATCCAGGTTTAATTTTAATCTCGCTTCCTCGGACGAACCAGTTCTGGTTCGATTGTGGGGTGGGCTGGAGTTTAAAACCCTGGGGTTAAAATATCCCGGCTTTGCAATTAGTCACAAACAGGTTAACCCTTTGCTGGGTGGCAAAGAGTGAATTAAATATCTGTAATATGAAACTGTCTAAAAGTTAGTTTTAAATCCAAGATAACAGGGATGGGAGACAGAGCGCTGTTCCTAATTGTTGAATAAAATTCATAGAGGCCTTTATAATTCAGTTTTCAGATGTTCAGACTTTCATTGTGTCCTCTCTGCAGCTTTTCCCCCATTCTGTCTATTTCTCTCTCTCTTTCTCTCCCTGTCCTTCCTCTATCTGTCTCTCTTTTTTATTCCCTCCCTCTCCCTCCCTCTTTTTCGCAGGAAGTCATATTTTGTTGGACAATCTCTCAGTAAAATCTGAGAAAGGGGAATCCTGGGCTCTTGTGCGATTTAATTTAAACATTTTCTGGTATTTTAATATATTTCTCTCTCTTTTACCCAAGAATTAATATTTAGATTTTACTGAGAGATTGTGTAACTGAGAAAGGGGAATCCTGGGCTCTTGTGGATTCAATTTAAACATTTTCTTGTATTTAAATTAATTATATTCTATCTCTTCCCAAGGAATTCATATTTAGTTAGACAATCTCTCAGTGAAATCTTAGAAGGGGGAATCCTGGGCTCTTGTGCTATTTAATTTAAACATTTTCTTGTACTTTAATTAATTATTTTCTCTTCTCCCCAGGAATTTGAATTTTGAAGACTGCAACATGACTCGGGATCCTTGGACAAGGGGCTTTTCTCCAGAGGAGGATGGATGGACTGAGGCCTGTTCTATAGGCTGCAAGTGAGTTGTCGTCTCTTTATTACCCTGATCCAGGTTTAAATTTAATCTCGCTTCCTCGGATGAACCAGTTCTGGTTCGATTGTGGGATGTGTGGGGGGCTGGAGTTTAAAATGCTGGGGTTAAAATATCCCGGCTTTGCAATTAGTCACAAACACGTTAACCCTTTGGTGGGTGGCAGAGTAAATTATGTATGAAACTGTCTATAAGTTTGTTTTAAATCTAAAATAACAGGGGTCGGAGACAGAGCAATGAACCTAATTGTTGAATAAAATTCACAGAGGCCTTTACAATTCAGTTTACAGATGTTCAGATTTTCATTTCATCCTCTCCACAGCTTTTCCCCCATTCTGTCTATTTCTCTCTGCTTTTCTCTCCATTTCCTTCCGCTATCTGCCTCTCTTTATTCTCTCTCTCTCCCTCTTTTTCCCAGGAATTAATATTTAGTTGGACAATCTCTCAGTAAAACCTGGAAAGGGGCAATCCTGGGATTTTGTGCTGTGTGATTTTCATTCTGGGTGTCCCGGGGGGTTTGATTTCACTGTCTCAGCCCCTCTCTGCCTCACTCTCTCTCTGTATAAACTTTTCCCAAATTACAAAACACTCAACACAGCTGACTGCACCTTGTGGGATCTTGCTGGGGATTTTGTTTTAAAAAGGGTGTTTTCTCAGAGGCAGTTTAAACCTTTCAGGGGACTGTGGGGAAGTCTCCAGACTTGGGACAACACACACACAGGGTTGGGGGCTGGGGGTGGCGGGCGGGGGGGAGGTGGGCAGTCAGGTATACTGGTATTCTGGGAGACTGATATTCCCAACAAGGGCCAGAGGTCTCAGTGCTGAAACATATTAAACTGTTCAAACAGAGGCAGGCAGAAAGCCATGAGGCTTCAGAGCTCCCTGTAGATGCAAAGGTAACTCCCATTGCCAAAAAGTAGCCACATGTGAAGTGGAAACACCTTCCCTCAGCTTGTTACACACTGACCTTTCCACAAACCCAACATGTTTACAAACACTCGCTGCAGTTTCTGCAAACTTTGTATCAAACTGCCTCCCATTCTGCTCAATACTGACCCCCTCTCAACCTGGCACTGAACTAGTGTCTGAATTGAGACAGAGACACACAGACAGAGTTTTTAAAGTTGAAAGTTTTAAAGTTTATATATTAGTGTCACAAGTAAGGCTTACATTAACACTGCAATGAAGTTACTGAGAGAGACAGAGAGAGGCAGAGACACACAGAGACAGAGACATAGATAAAGAGACAGAAAGAGACAGAGAGATAAAGAGACAGAGAGGATGTTTAAAGTTTTAAAGTTTGTTTATTCCTGTTACAAGTAAGGCTCACATTAACGCTGCAGTTACTGAGAGAGACAGAAAGAGAGAGTCTTTAAAGTTGAAAGATTTAAAGTTTATTTACTAGTGTCACAAAGCTTACATTAACACTGCAATGAAGTTAGTGAGAGAGACAGAGATAGAGGGAGCATCCAGAGTGGGTTCAGTAACACATTTATTGATCAGATATCTCTCTCTGTGACTCTTTAGCGATGAGATATTCAGCCAGGATGGTTTCACTGACCCTCTTCAGCAGGCAGATATTCCCAAATCCAGCCTAGGTCTCAGACACACACACACCACTCACACATTCCCTCTGCGCTGTCCAAGGGAATATTGTAATCCAGGAATTTCTATTTTATATTTACAGGGTGAGGGGGCGGGAGAAACTCAACTCAAAAATCCTGTAGTGTCTCCAAGCTGCTTTTAAATTTCAATTCAAACCCTGGGCCACATGTGAAGCTGCAGAGATTGGGAAACTTACCAAACCCAGTTTGTGTGTGTGAGTGTCCGCAGCTTTTGTGTCTTTGAACTTGCGAGGGTGCCAGGGAGAGAATGTTACTGTCTTCACCTCTCTCTCTGCCTCTCTGTATAAAAAAATCACCAAATTAAACCACACTCAATAATGCGACCATACACAATTAATTATCAAATATCTGTCTCTCTCGCTTTATCTCTGTCTCTCCCCGTCTCTCTCTCTCCCTGTTCTCTCTCGCCCTGTCTCTTCTCGAGCAGAAACAGATGTGGACAGAGAGGCAGGGAGAGAGAGGAAGAGGGAGGGATGGAAACAGCTGGAGTTGTGGGTTAGATGCAGGGGGAGAGACACAGGCTGTTAGAGGGAGGGAGGTTTCAGTGAGGGACAGGGTCTCCAGTTTAATTCTGAGGGTCCTGAGAGAGGGATTTCACTGTCTCAGCCCCTCTCTGGCTCCCTCACTCTGTATAAACAATTCCCAAATTAAAAAACGCTCAACACAGCTGACTGCACTTTGTGGGATCTTGCTGTGCACCACAGGGATGGACTGGCGGGTTGTGGATATTTGAATTCAGTTTTAGGAGATTCTGTTTGTAGATTTCTCTCTCTCTGTTCATGCCATTCTGATGTTTCTGAGAGATTGTGTAACTGAGAAGGGGGAATCCTGCGTTTCGGTGAGATTTAATTTAAATGGTTTCTTGTATTTAATTAATTTTCTCTCTCTTTTCCCCAATAATTCATATCTAGTCAGACAATCTCTCAGTAAAATCTCAGAAGGGGGAATCCTGGGGCTCTTGTGCTGTTTAATTTGAACATTTTCTGGTATTTTAATATATTTATCTTTCTTTTACCCAAGAATTAATATTTAGGTTTTACTGAGAGATTGTGTAACTGAGAAAGGGGAATCCTGGGCTCTTGTGCTATTTAATTTAAACATTTTCTTGTATTTAAATAAATTATATTCGATCTCTTCCCTAGGAATTAATATTTAGTTAGACAATCTCTCAGTGAAATCTTAGAAGGGGGAATCCTGGGCTCTTGTGCTATTTAATTTAAACATTTTCTTGTATTTTAATTAATTATTTTCTCTGTTCCCCAGGGATTTGAATTTTGAAGACTGCAATGGGACTCGGAATCCTTGGACAAGGGGCTTTTCTCCAGAGGAGGATGGATGGACTGAGGCCTGTTCTATAGGCTGCAAGTGAGTTGTTGTCTCTTTATTACCCTGATCCAGGTTTAATTTTAATCTCGCTTTCTTGGACGAACCAGTTCTGGTTAGATTGTGGGGTGTCGGGGGGGGCTGGAGTTTAAAACCCTGGGGTTAAAATAACCCGGCTTTGCAATTAGTCGCAAACAGGTTAACCCTTTGCTGGGTGGCAGAGAGTAAATTAAATATCTGTAATATGAAACTGTCTAAAAGTTTGATGCAAATCCAAAGTAACAGGGATGGGAGAGACTGACTTACCCGAATGTTAAATACGTTTCACAGAGGACATTACAATTCAATTTTCTGAAGTTCAGCCTTTACATTTATCTTCCCCTCTACAACTTTCTTCCCCATTCTATTTCTCTCTGCTTTTCTCTCTGTCTCTCTCTCCAGTATTTTCCCCCTATCTTCAGCTTTCTCTCCCTTCCTGTTTCTTTCCCTTCATCTCTCTCTCTCTCTCGAGCATTCTTCCATATCTGTCCATCACTCTCCAGAATGTCTCTCTCTCCCTCTCGAGCATTCTTCCATATCTGTCTATCACTCTCCAGAATGTCTCTCTCTCTCTCTCTCTCTCGAGTGTTCTTCCATATCTGTCCATCACTCTCCAGAATGTCTATCTCTCTCTCTCTCGAGCATTCTTCCATATCTGTCTATCTCTCTCTCTCTGGCTCCATCTTCCTTTGTGTCTCTTTAAACCTTTAATCAACAAAAACTGTGTTATTGTAAACAGGGAGACAGGAATATGGCATCGCTCATTTCAATGCAGAGTACATGAGAGAGAGGGAAAGAAACAGCTATGGACAGAGACAACGAGTGAGAAAGAGAGGGGACAGGGACAAGGATCTAGACAGGGACATCCATCTTTACACTGAGTGAGAGAGACAGGAGCAGAGGGAGAAAAGAGAGGGAGATAGTGAAAGGGAGATGGAGGGAGTTGTAGAAATCAATCCCGGGAGGGCGATTTTAAAAAGTGTCCCGAAGGAATCAGCAGCCCCTTCCCAAACTGAAAGAGGGAGATGAGCAGCTCCTGCAGTCTGAGAGGGAGACAGGGATGGACTGGGGGGTTGTGGATATTTGATTCAGTTTTAGGAGATTCTGTTTGTAGATTTCTCTCTCTCTGTTCATGCCATTCTGATGTTTCTGAGAGATTGTGTAACTGAGAGGGGGGAATCCTGCGTTTCGGTGAGATTTAATTTAAATGGTTTGTTGTATTTAATTAATTTTCTCTCTCTTTTCCCCAATAATTCATATCTAGTTAGACAATCTCTCAGTAAAATCTGAGAAGGGGAATTCTGGTCTCTTGTGCTCTTTAATTTAAATATTTTCTGGTACTTTAATTATTTTCTCTTTGCAATTAGTGAGAAACAGGTTAACTCTTTGGTGGGTGGCAAAGAGTCAATTATGTCTGAAACTGTCTATAAGTTTGTTTTAAATCTAAAATAACAGGGGTCGGAGACAGAGCAATGAACCTAATTGTTGAATAAAATTCACAGAGGCCTTTACAATTCAGTTTACAGATGTTCAGATTTTCATTTCATCCTCTCCACAGCTTTTCCCCCATTCTGTCTATTTCTCTCTGCTTTTCTCTCCATTTCCTTCCGCTATCTGCCTCTCTTTATTCTATCTCTCCCTCTTTTTCCCAGGAATTAATATTTAGTTGGACAATCTCTCAGTAAAACCTGGAAAGGGGCAATCCTGGGATTTTGTGCTGTGTAATTTTCATTCTGGCTGTCCGGGGGGGTTTGATTTCACTGTCTCAGCCCCTCTCTGCCTCTCTCTCTCTCTCTCTGTATAAACTTTTCCCAAATTATAAAACACTCAACACAGCTTGTGGGATGTTGCTGGGGATTTTGTTTTAAAAAGTGTGTTTTCTCAGAGGCAGTTTAAACCTTTCAGGGGACTGTGGGGAAGTCTCCAGACTTGGGACAACACACACACAGGGTTGGGGGCTGAGGGTGGCGGGCCGGGGGGAGGTGGGCAGTCAGGTATACTGGTATTCTGGGAGACTGATATTCCCAACAAGGGCCAGAGGTCTCAGTGCTGAAACATATTAAACTGTTCAAACAGAGGCAGGCAGAAAGCCATGAGGCTTCAGAGCTCCCTGTAGATGCAAAGGTAACTCCCATTGCCAAAAAGTAGCCACATGTGAAGTGGAAACACCTTCCCTCAGCTTGTTACACACTGACCTTTCCACAAACCCCAACATGTTTACAAACACTCGCTGCAGTTTCTGCAAACTTTGTATCAAACTGCCTCCCATTCTGCTCAATACTGACCCCCTCTCAACCTGGCACTGAACTAGTGTCTGAATTGAGACAGAGACACACAGACAGAGTTTTTAAAGTTGAAAGTTTTAAAGTTTGATTATTAGTGTCACAAGTAAGGCTTACATTAACACTGCAATGAAGTTACTGAGAGAGAGACAGAGAGACACACAGAGACAGAGATAAAGAGACAGAGAGATAAAGAGACAGAGAGGATGTTTAAAGTTTTAAAGTTTGTTTATTAGTGTCATAAGTAAGGCTCACATTAACGCTGCAGTTACTGAGAGAGACAGAAAGAGACAGGTTTTAAAGTTGAAAGATTTAAAGTTTATTTACTAGTGTCACAAGGCTTACATTAACACTGCAATGAAGTTACTGAGAGAGACAGAGATAGAGGGAGCCAGAGTGGGTTCAGTAACACATTTATTGATCAGATACCTCTCTCTGTGACTCTTTAGCGATGAGATATTCAGCCAGGATGGTTTCACTGACCCTCTTCAGCAGGCAGATATTCCCAAATCCAGCCTAGGTCTCAGACACACACACACCACTCACACATTCCCTCTGCTCTGTCCAAGGGAATATCTTAATCCAGGAATTTCTATTTTATATTTACAGGGTGAGGGGGGGGGGGGGGGGGAGAAACTCAACTCAAAAATCCTGCAGTGTCTCCAAGCTGCTTTTAAATTTCAATTCAAACCCTGGGCCACATGGGAAGCTGCAGAGATTGGGAAACTTACCAAACCCAGTCTGTGTGTGTGAGTGTCCGCAGCTTTTGTGTCTTTGAACTTGCGAGGGTGCCAGGGAGAGAATGTCACTGTCTTCACCTCTCTCTGCCTCTCTGTATAAAAAAATCACCAAATTAAACCACTCAATAATGCGACCATACACAATTAATTATCAAATATCTGTCTCTCTCGCTTTATCTCTGTCTCTCCCCGTCTCTCTCTCTCCCCGTCTCTCTCTCTCCCTGTCTCTTCTCGAGCAGAAACAGATGGAGACAGAGAGGCAGGGAGAGAGAGGAAGAGGGAGGGATGGAAACAGCTGGAGTTGTGGGTTAGATGCAGGGGGAGAGACACAGGCTGTTAGAGGGAGGGGGGGTTTCAGTGAGGGACAGGGTCTCCAGTTTAATTCTGAGGGTCCTGAGAGAGGGATTTCACTGTCTCAGCCCCTCTCTGGCTCCCTCACTCTGTATAAACAATTCCCAAATTAAAAAAACGCTCAACACAGCTGACTGCACTTTGTGGGATCTTGCTGTGCACCACAGTGATTTTAGTTTTAAAAAGGGTTACTTTTAAGAGGGAGTTCCAGCTTTTCTGGAGATTTGGGATGATGCAGACACACACACACACAGGGTAGTGAGTGGGGAAGGGGGGGTCACAGCAGGTGAGAGAGTGGGGGGGGGGGTGGGGAGGGAGGACTGTGTCCCATCTGATTCAGGTTCACATTGCTGCTGCTGCTGTGGGATCTTGCTGTGCACACACTGGGCCTGTGGCCTTTGGCTGCACTGCAACAGCGACCGCACTTTATTAAACAAAATCTGGCTCAGGGACCGCAAAGTGGGTTCAAGGAAAAAGCTTGAAAAGGGGTCGGGTAAATTCAAGCACTTTAAGCACCGAGGCATCGTAGGCTCTGGAGAAAGTGCTGGGGAATGGGAGGAGGATAGATTGGGATTTGATGGCCAGCATGGAGCTGGTGGGCCGAAGGGCCTGTTTCTGTGCTGTGTGACTCCAGATTCTTTTCTCTCTCTCTTTTCCCAGGAATTTCTATTTGGATGGGGGGGTGGGTATAGAATTTCCCTGTCTCTGTCTCTCCAGCGTTCTTACCAATCCCAGCACCCCTCCCCTCTCTCTCTCTCCCCAGACATTCCTGTCTATATTTCATCTTTCAATAAAATGTTTAAGAAAACACCAATGTGAATCGTTGTCAATTTAATTTGGGAAGAGAGAGAGAGAGAGAGAGGAGTGGATCCTATTTCCCACACACTCTCCTGCAGTCCTCACCCACAACATTTATTTAATCTGGCCCTCACCAGGTTGTGTGTGTGGGATCTTGCTGTGCACACAGGTGGGTCTGGCTCCCTATTCCTCGCACTGTGACCCATGAGCAGAACTTTAAACAGGAAAGATTGAGGAGAAGGAGAAGGGTTGGGGACGGGGAGGAGGCCGAGAGAGAAATAGAGAAATGGAGGTAGAGCTAAACAGAGAGGGTGTGGGGGGGTGTGAGAGGGTCTCAGGAGGGGCAGGGGGAAAGAGACACAGAGTCTGGGGGTATCCTCCTCCATCGTGGGACTGGCAGTGGGATCTTGCTGTGCAGAATTACCTTCATTGTAATTTGAATCATTCATTCATTGACTAAGGGAGGGTGGGTGTGTGATTGTGGGATTGTAAATATTGTTACCACGCTGAGGTGATGTTTCCCTCTGCGCTATTTTGTAACCCCCTAAAGGGATACACCTTGCCTCGTAATCTTAAGTAAGTGTGTGTGAGACAGGAGGAAGCTACTGGTTTTAGACATTCAATCCCTACAGTGCAGAAGGAGGCCATTCGGCCCATCTAGTCTGTACCGACCACAATCCCAACCAGGCCCTATTCCCATAACCCCACACTTTTAACCTGCTTATCCCCCTGACACTGGGGTCAATTTAACACGGCCAATCCACCCAACCCGCTCAGCTTTGGACTGTGGGAGGAATTGGTAAATTAAAGCAGGATCTGACACTCTCTGTATCAGGAACAACTAACAGGTCTTTAATTTAGACTGGGTGACAACCTTATTAAAACAATGAACAAACTGAATAAACTCCCCAATAGAATGCTGTTCCAATGACAAGACTCACTCAGGAATAATGAAATAAATCATTACAGAATAGAGTCACTCTCAAATAATATAATACCAGGCGTCTGTTGGAAGTGTGAACTTCCTTCTGCTGCTTGGGTCTGGAATACTTTCTGAGTTGGTTTCTGCTTCTATTTAGATGGTGATGTGATGAAGCTGTATATATTACTGCAGGATTCAGTATCAGACTCTCCCTCCTTCAATCTAAAGAGGCAGCAAGGTCGCTCCCTCCCCGTTATTTCCCCCTGTCCCGGGTTTAAATACCCAGAATTTCCTCACAGTATTCCTGCAATTTGAGTGGCTTGAGGCTGTCACCAACGCCCCAATTTGAATGCAATTGGTTGTGTGTGTTTGAGAGCTTGTTTTAAAATCATTCACCCAATTCAAAGCCTGTTTTGCTCTGCTGGGACTCTGGCTGCTGCTTTGGACACAAATGTTGTAAAGTTGTCTTCTGCAGCCCTGCTTTCTGCAGTTTAAAATCCCCAGCACAAAGACACAGGCTTTCTAAAGACACAACGCTGGATGGTTTGGTTTGGTTTTCTCAGCATTTCTTTTCAATATTTACATTTGTCAAACACCACATTTTTAACCTTATATACGCAACTTCATAACAATATTAGACAGGGAGAGAGAGATCGGGAGAGACAGAGAGAAAGTCACACAAAGAGAGAGGGAGAGAGAGACAGAGAGAGAGAGAAAGTCACATGGAGTAATGAGGATGGGGCCTGGATGTGAATGTGGGCGGTGTAGACCTGATGGGCCGAATGGCCTCCTTCTGTACTGTCGGATTCTATGATTCTGTAATGGGGGCTGCGTGCGGTGTGAGGGGAGGGTGGAAGGGGACAGGGGGTGGGGGCAGCACTGGTTCCCTTTTCCCCCCCTCCCTCCTCCCAGGCCCTGTCCGGGAGGTTTCGGGGCTGGAGGGGATTGTTCTGGTGAACTGGCCGGGGCCTGGGGAATCTGTTCTTTGTCCAGGATGTATAATGCAGCCTCTGTGACCAGGCCTCAATCCCAGGCCTAACCTCAGGAAGGCTTTTGCATTTTGCTCCTTTTCCAAACAGTGCCTGTGTTTAAATCGATGGGACTCGACGGTCGAATAAAACCTGCAGCAGACACTTTAATACAAAGAACAGCACAGCACAGGAACAGGTCCTTTGGCCCTCCAAGCCTGCGCCGATCATGTTTACCTATCGAGACCAATGGCCTGTATCCCTCTATACCCCGTTTGTTCATGTGTCTATCCAGATAAGTCTTAAATGTCACTAATGTATCTGCCTCAACCACCTCACTTGGCAGCGCATTCCAGGCCCCCACCACCCTCTGTGTAAAAACCTTCCCCGCACAGCTCCACTCAACCTTTCCCCCTTATCTTGAACTTGTTCCCCTTGTAATTATCATTTCTGTCCTGGGAAAAAGCTCCCAACTGTTCATCCTCGCCACACCCCTCATAATTTTATAAACTTCCAGCTGGTCGTCCCTCAGCCTCCGTCTTTCCAGGGAGAACAATCCCAGTTTATTCAATCAATCCTCACAGCCAATACCCTCCATACCAGGCAACATCCTGGTCAACCCTTTCATTGGATTTGGGATGTGATTGTGGGTTTTCCTGCTATATCTCTTTCTCTTCAATCTTTCTCCCGTGATTGAGAGTTATCAGGGAGGGAGAGAGAGAGAGAGAAAGGGATGGTAACAGAGAGAGAGAGAGAGAGAGAAAGGGATGGTAACAGAGAGAGAGAGAGAGAGAGAAAGGGATGGTAACAGAGAGAGAGAGAAAGGGATGGTAACAGAGAGAGAGAGAGAGAGAAAGGGATGGTAACAGAGAGAGAGAGAAAGGGATGGTAACAGAGAGAGAGAGAGAGAGCAAAGGCAGAGGGGCAGGGAGAGGAGAGAGATTGGAGGGGAGTGGGTTAGCGGGTGGGGGTGGGGGAGCCTCCGCTGTGCACTCACAGCCCAGCCAGCTCCCCAGTCTCTGGTTAGGTGCATTAACCCACTCTGGCGCATTAACAGGCGCCAGAGTGTGGCGACTAGGAGAATTTCACAGTAACTTCATTGCAGTGTTAATGTAAGCCTTACTTGTGACTAAGAAATAAACTTTACTTTACTTTTTACTTTACTCTGAGATAAAGACCCTCACTCACAGCCTCCCAGAAGGTGGGATTTATAAACAGCGACTGTGTAACTGAGGCTGAATCTGTGCTGTTGTGTTTGAAAATATATTTTCCTCATATTTGATGTGTTGTAAAGATATTGGAATGTGGCTGCTACCAAATTGCAGTGAGAGAGATGTGGCTTTGCAGGAGGAGCTTCCCTCCCCATTTCCCCATGGAAATCCCTGAGAAATAGCAAACGTGGCCCACAACACGTCATTATTTGAAACGGTCAGACAGAAACTTATCAGAGAGAGCATTTTAATCCCCATTCATCCCCAGACGGGGAAACAGAGCAGAGATCAGGACAGATTATCCAGAGTAGGAGAGACCGGGGCAGAGATGGGGCATTGGATATATATATAGATCTGGGGGGAAAGCAAGAGAGACACAGAGGGGGCTGGACAGGTTCAGAGATAGAGGCAGAGAAAGAGAGAAACAGCACGAGAAAGAGGGAATCAGAGAAGGGTGTGACTGTGCTCGAAGTGGAAGGTTCCCTGTTCAGATCGAATGTACAAACAGCACCAATGCTGGAGTGACTTATTATTTTCATTTGCGGGGGGGGAGAAATGGAGGGGAGAGAGAGGGAGATGTGTGGTTCCCTCATTTCCCACTCACTTTACCCCAATCCTCACTTCAAAATCACTTTGTATCTGGCCCTGTTCAAGCTGTGTGTGTGGGATCTTGCTGTGCACTCATGCTCTGTCCCCCTGCCCCATATTCCTCACACTATGACAGAGCCCCATGCTTTAAACATAAAAAGATGGAGGGGAAGGAGGGTGGGGTAGAGAGAGAGAGAAACAGGGTGAACAGAGAAGGGGTGGGGAGTGTTGGGGGTCAGTGGAGGGAGGGGTGGGGGAAAGAGACAGAGGCTCTGGGGGTGGGGGGTGTCCTCCTGCAGTGTGGGACTCCCTGTGGGATCCTGATTGCAGCATTCCCAGTCTCTCTCTCTCCCTCTCACTGTGACGCACTCGGGAGGGAGAGGGAGCTGAAATTCAAATTCCTGAGCCTGGGGGAAAGGCTTGTTCTCAATCCCAGAGTCCTGCTTGTGTTTTCAGACAGGGCGCTGGGATTTGTGGGTGTGGATGGAGAAGATTGTTCTGTTTAACTGGGCGGTGGGAGAGAGGGGGGTTTGTTCTTTCTACCTGAGGAATAATGCAGCCTCTGTGACTAGGCCGCACTTCACGGCCTAAATCTCAGCAGCACTTTTGCATTCGCTTAATTCCCCAACAGGGTTTAAGTGGCTGAATTCAATGGTTCAATAAAATGTGAAGCAGCCGCTTCAGGGTGGGATTGTGGGTTTTCCTGCTCCCGCCCCCCCTCTCATTTCCCTTTTGATTGTGAGTTTTATTTTAAACGGTCAGACAGAAACTTAAGAGAGAGCATTTCAATCCAGATTCACCCTGAGATAGAGAAACAGAGCAGAGATCAGGACAGGTTATCCAGAGACAGGAGCAGAGACGGGGTATTGGACAGATATAGATCTGGGGGAAGTGTGTAAGAGACGGAGAGGGAGAAACAGAGCGGGGGGGCGGAGAGGTGACTGATAGAAGTGGGAACTTCATTGGGGCCTCCTGTGTTTATTCACTGGCCTGTCTCTGGAGTAAAGCCCCCAGAATGCTTTGATGTGTTTAATAAATTCAATATCGGGACAGTCAGGAGGCAGTTGGAAGTTCATTGCATTTGAAACGTGTTCCCATTTTGTCAGGGTTTAATAATGAGGAGGT
Organism: Mustelus asterias; assembly: GCF_964213995.1. NCBI lineage: Eukaryota > Metazoa > Chordata > Chondrichthyes > Carcharhiniformes > Triakidae > Mustelus > Mustelus asterias. Next base: position 126,236 of record NW_027590652.1, read on the forward strand.
GAAACTGAATGTTTCCCTCACCCCCCCCCCCCCCCACCCACCCAGTGAGATTGTGAATTTCAGCAAGTCCTGGGATCTTGCTGTGCCTTTTATTGTTTATAATCAGCTTTTGTTTTGTGTTTAATCAAATTTCACTTTATTTTCTCTTTCTCTCTTCCAAGGAGAATTCCTTTGGAAACTTTGGCGATGCAGAGAGCGAATAGTTTTGCCGTGAGGAATCCTCGGACAAGAGCTATAACCAGAGAGAAAAATATTAATAAAAGTCCCCGTGTCTTTGTCGTTCATTTTTATTCACAGATAGACTGGTGGGGATTTTACACTGAGGGTTAGTGGTCTGTGTGTCAGGGGGAGGGGGTATTCCCAGTGATCCCTGCTCCAATGTAATCCCACAGATTTCAATCCCTCTCCCTGAAGCTCTGTCTGTGCAACTCCCCCATCCTCAGAACTGTTTCTCCACATCTTTCCAATCCCTGTCTCTCCCCATCCTTTATACCTCAGCCTCTCACAATGGCAGCATCTTTCCCTTTTTCTCTCCTTCTATCTTTCACTCTCTCTCTGAAACTTTGTCACTGTCTTGCCAAAGCCCCACTTTCTATTTATCTCGACATCTCACTTTGTATCTCAGCCTCTCTGGACATCTCTCTCTCTCTCTCTTTGTGGATCATTTTATCAATCACAGCAGCCTCCTCTCCGTCTCTCTCTCTCTCTCTGCTCCCCCCTCGATCTCTGCTCCCTCTCTGTGAAAAATTCTGTCTGAAGTACAGCAGCATTCTCTCTCACTCCCCATCTCTATATCTTTTCACAATAACTTCATTGCAGTGTTAATGTAAGCCTACTTGTGATTAACAAATAAAATTTTAACTTTAACTCTGCTTTTATTTGTCTCTTATCTCTCCCTATCTCCTTCACTCTCTCTATCTGCTTCCCCCTCTCTCTGATCTCTGCTTCCTTCTCTGTGAATCAGTCTGAATTACAGTCGCATCCTCCCCATCTCCATCTCTCTGATCTCTGCTTCCCCCTCTCTGTGAATCATTCCGTCTGAATTACAGCAGCATTCTCTCTAACTCCATCTCTACTTCTCTGTCTCTTATATATCTCTCTCTCTCGTGGGGGACGGGCCAGATCACGGGTTTGCTGTTCACAAGCAGCAAAGGCCCAGGAACGCAGAGGGAGGGAATCGGGGGCAATTCAGAGGGATTCAGCACTGCTGAAAGGGGGGAGTGTGTAATACAGGGGCTTGTTCAGAGCCAGGGGCTATTAGACAGAGAGGGAAGGGGCCGGTGGGGGAGGCTGTTGTACAAGAGGGGGGAATATTATAACACAGGCTGACCAGAGTCAGGGGTTATCAGAGAAAGGGGGCAATGGAGATGGGGGGGAAGAATCTGTCTGTTGTACAGGATGGGGGTGGGGGATGTTATAACACAGGCTGCTCAGTGTCAGGGCAATTAGTCATTTGAACGTTAATGTTTAAAATGGGCACAGTTTCCACATCCAACTCCACCAGGAGCTGTTTACAGGGGGGTGGTGGACGGGGATGGACGCGCGGTGGGGGGGGAGGGGGGGTACTAATTAGAAAGGGGGGATCTGTCAGTCCAGAGGCTGTTCACAGGGAGGGAGTGGGAATTTGCCAGGTTGAGAGGGGCGGGGGGAAAGAGGGGAACTTAGAGGGATATTCAGCTGGGGGGCTTTGAAGATGGTTTGGGCAGTGGGGGGAGCGGGGTACGGGGCTCAGAGGGAAGGATCGGGAGATTTAGAGGGATTGTGAGGAGGGACGACAGAATTGGCTGGAGTGGGGGGGGGGAATTGAGAGGGATTAAAGGGAGAGAGTGGAGAGGGAGACTCAGGGATTGTGGTAGGGAATTAGAGGGATTCAGGGGGATTTAAGGGCCTCATGGGGACTTTGGGATTTAGCGGGGCTGAGAGGGAGGGAATCGGGGGGAATTGAGGGGGATTCGGGAAGGGGGGGCTTAGAGGGGGATTTCTGCGGTTCTGAGGGATACAGGAGGGATTGGGGGGCTTACGGGGATTACAAGACATGGTTTGGTGCTCAGACAGATTGAAGGGGTGGGATTGGAGAGGGAGCAGGATTCGGGGGCAGAGGAATGTGGCGAGGGTGGGGGCGATCTCGGGAGACATTCAGGGGGGATTCTAGAGGAATCTCAGGGGCTTAGAATCTGGGGAGGGTCTGGATGGGGTAGGGAGTCAGAGAGGGAGTTAGCGGGAGGGGAGGGGGAGTCGGGGTGGAGGGAAAGGGTTGAGGGCGGGTTGGATTCATAGGGATTTGGGAGGGGGGAAATTCAGAGAGGGATTTAGGGTGGGGGCTTGCATCAGGGTTCGAATTAGGGGGGTGTCGAGCGATTCGGAGCGGGGGGGGGTGACTCAGAGGGATTCTGGGGTGGGGAGGACTGAGGAAGGATTGGGTGCAGGCGTCAGGGGGGCTTGGGTTTGGCAGGGGGGCAGAGGGAGCCTTTGGGGGGGGCTGAGGAATTGGGGCAGGAACTTGGAGGATTCAGGGGGCTGAGAGTCAGATTGGCAGTGGGTGTCAGAGAGATTGAGCGGGGGGAGGGGGTGCTTACAGATTCGGATGAAAGGAGATGGGGCAGAGGGACAGGGAATCAGGTGGGGGAAAGGGGAGTTTTGGGGGGGAATTAGTGGAGATTGAGGGCGGGGGGTTGAGAAGGATTGGGAGTGGCTCAGAGGGCTTTGCCGGTGAGTTCCTGAGAGAGAGCGAGTGGGGGGGTGATTAGAGTGGGATTGGAGAAGATTGGGCAGAGAGGATCGGGGGGAGGGGCAGAGAGGATCGGGGGGAGGGGCCGAGAGGATCGGGGGGAGGGGCAGAGAGGATCGGGGGGAGGGGCAGAGAGGATCGGGGGGAGGGGCAGAGAGGATCGGGGGGAGGGGCAGAGAGATTGGGCAGCAGGAAGGGTTAGAGGGGTTTAAGTGGAGGGATTTAGAGTGGGTTTCTGGAGTGGGGATTTAAGGAGGGGTTTGGGGGGAAGCTGGAGGCGGGGAGGAAAGCTGGGGGGGGGAAGAGGGGAATTTGGGGGTGAGAGACTGAGGGCGGGGGGTTTAAAAGGATTGGGAGTGGGTTCAGGAGAGGGGTTCGGGGGGGATTGAGCTGAGGGGAATCTATAGGGCATTGGCAGTAAGGGGAGGGGGGATTCAGCAGCGGGTTTTGGGTCTGTTGGTGGGGGGGGGCAATGTCGGGGGGGGGCAATGTCGGGGGGGGGCAATGTCGGGGGGGGGCAATGTCGGGGGGGGGCATGTCGGGGGGAGGCATGTCGGGGGGGGGCATGTCGGGGGGGGGCATGTCGGGGGGGGGCATGTCGGGGGGGGGCATGTCGGGGGGGGGCAATGTCGGGGGGGGGCAATGTCGGGGGGGGGCATGTCGGGGGGAGGCATGTCGGGGGGGGGGCATGTCGGGGGGGGCAATGTCGGGGGGGGGCAATGTCGGGGGGGGGCATGTCGGGGGGGGGCATGTCGGGGGAGGGCATGTCGGGGGGGGGCGGGAATGTCGGGGGGGGGGAATGTCGGGGGGGGGGGAATGTCGGGGGGGGGGCATGTCGGGGGGGGGGCCATGTCGGGGGGGGGCATGTCAGGGGGGGGCAAGTCAGGGGGGGGGGCATGTCGGGGGGGGGCATGTCGGGGGTGGGGGGCATGTCGGGGGGGGGGCCATGTCGGGGGGTGGGCAATGTCGGGGGGTGGGCAATGTCGGGGGGGGGCAATGTCGGGGGGGGCAATGTCGGGGGGGGCAATGTCGGGGGGGGGCAAGAATGTCGGGGGGGGCAATGTCGGGGGGGGCAATGTCGGGGGGGGGCAAGAATGTCGGGGGGGGGGCCATGTCGGGGGGGGCAATGTCGGGGGGGGGCAATGTCGGGGGGGGGCAATGTCGGGGGGGGGCAATGTCGGGGGGTGGGCAATGTCGGGGGGGGGCAATGTCGGGGGGGGCAATGTCGGGGGGGGCAATGTCGGGGGGGGGCAAGAATGTCGGGGGGGGCAATGTCGGGGGGGGCAATGTCGGGGGGGGGCAAGAATGTCGGGGGGGGGGCCATGTCGGGGGGGGGGCCATGTCGGGGGGGGGGCCATGTCGGGGGGGGGGCATGTCGGGGGGGGGGGCATGTCGGGGGGGGGCCATGTAGGGGTGGGGGGGGGCCATGTCGGAGGGGGGGCCATGTAGGGGTGGGGGGGGGCCATGTCGGGGGGGGGGCCATGTAGGGGTGGGGGGGGGCCATGTCGGGGGGGGGGGCATGTCGGGGGGAGGGCAATGTCAGGGGGGGGGCAATGTCGGGGGGGGGGCAATGTCGGGGGGGGGGCAATGTCGGGGGGGGGCAATGTCGGGGGGGGGCAATGTCGGGGGGGGGCAATGTCGGGGGGGGGGAATGTCGGGGGGGGCAATGTCAGGGGGGGGGCAATGTCAGGGGGGGGCAATGTCGGGGGGGGGCAATGTCGGGGGGGGGCAATGTCGGGGGGGGGCAATGTCGGGGGGGGGGGCAATGTCGGGGGGGGCAATGTCGGGGGGGGGCAATGTCGGGGGGGGGCAATGTCGGGGGGGGGCAATGTCGGAGGGGGGCAATGTCGGGGGGGGCAATGTCGGGGGGGGTCAATGTCGGGGGGGGTCAATGTCGGGGGGGTCAATGTCGGGGGGGGGGGCAATGTCGGGGGGGGGGCAATGTCGGGGGGGGTCAATGTCGGGGGGGGTCAATGTCGGGGGGGGGGCAATGTCGGGGGGGGGCAATGTCGGGGGGGGGCAATGTCGGGGGGGCAATGTCGGGGGGGGCAATGTCGGGGGGGGCAATGTCGGGGGGGGGCAATGTCGGGGGGGGGCAATGTCGGGGACGGGCAAGAATGTCGGGGGGGGCAATGTCGGGGGGGAATGTCGGGGAGGGTTAGGGCAAAGTTGGGGGGGGGGAATGGGGGGAAAATGTCAGGGGGGAGATTGAGAGAGAGAGAGATTGAGAGGGAGAGAGATTGAGGGAGAGAGATTGAGAGGAAGAGAGATTGAGAGAGAGAGAGATTGAGAGGGAGAGAGATTGAGAGGGAGAGAGATTGAGAGGGAGAGAGATTGAGAGGGAGAGAGATTGAGAGGGAGAGAGATTGAGAGGGAGAGAGATTGAGAGGGAGAGAGATTGAGAGAGAGAGATTGAGAGAGAGAGAGATTGAGAGGGAGAGAGATTGAGAGGGAGAGAGATTGAGAGGGAGAGAGATTGAGAGGGAGAGAGATTGAGAGGGAGAGAGATTGAGAGGGAGAGATTGAGAGAGAGAGAGATTGAGAGGGAGAGAGATTGAGAGGGAGACAGATTGAGAGGGAGACACATTGAGAGGGAGAGAGATTGAGAGGGAGAGAGATTGAGAGGGAGACACATTGAGAGGGAGAGAGATTGAGAGGGAGAGAGATTGAGAGGGAGAGAGATTGAGAGGGAGAGAGATTGAGAGGGAGAGAGATTGAGAGGGAGAGAGATTGAGAGGGAGAGAGATTGAGAGAGATTGAGAGGGAGAGAGATTGAGAGGGAGAGAGATTGAGAGAGAGAGAGATTGAGAGAGAGAGAGATTGAGAGGGCGAGAGATTGAGAGGGAGAGAGATTGAGAGGGAGAGAGATTGAGAGATTGAGAGAGAGAGAGATTGAGAGAGAGAGAGATTGAGAGGGAGAGAGATTGAGAGGGAGAGAGATTGAGAGGGAGAGAGATTGAGACGGAGAGAGATTGAGAGGGAGAGAGATTGAGAGGGAGAGAGATTGAGAGGGAGAGAGATTGAGAGAGAGAAAGGTTGAGAGAGAGAAAGATGGAGAGGGAGATTGAGAGGAGGCTGCAAACAGAGAGAAAAGCAGGGCTGAGGCGGGAAAGGTGCAGACAGAAAGTGAAGAGGTTCATACTCACCATCGCACATGTTTTCCCTCGGTGATCTCTCCAACTCCTTCCATCCCCTCTCCCATGGTGGGGAGAGAGATCCAGGAACAGGGGCTTTGTGCTGGGAAAGGGGGGGTTACAATATCAGAGCTGGAACTCCATGCAAGCACACACTGACTCACTCACTCACAAAGACACAGCTTACCTGATACTTACCAACCCACGTGGAGAGACAGAACAATGCATCGCCAGCCTTTTTATAACCTCACTGAGTCCCACACCTCCCCAATCAATCCTCATCCAACCACAGCTCCTACACCTCACCTGAACACACCTCCTCCTACCTGGCCCAGTCCAACACCAACCTGTCTCTGAGTGTGTGGGGGGTGTGTGGGTGTGTGTGGGTTAGTGAGCACCAGGCAAATGGTTCATCCCAAGGCTCTCCCTCCCCCCCCAATCCCAGCTTCACATCACCAGCACTGGGAGCTGAGAGAAGATGGATTTAAATGAACCAGCAGCCCTGCACTGCCAGAGAGAGAGAGAGAGAGGCCAGGTCTGAATGTGGATTGTACAACTTGTTCATCCAGGACTCCATCCGCTACAGGTTTGCACCCTTTGCTGATTCTTGCAAAGTTCACTTTTCCTTAAGTTGCCTGAACTGAAACAATATCTTGCAAAGTTCTTTGTTGCTGCGTTTACAAATCCCACTTCTGATTTACAATGCTGTGTGTCCGGGTGTGTGAGTGTGTGTGTGTGCCCTGTGCTTCATGGTTAATCACTCACCACTGATCAGAGCTGCAAAATAAAGCGTTTAGCCTTTTTTTAACAGAAGCACTGGCTGGGGGGCGGGGGGGAGGGAGAGAATGAGAGTGAAGTTTCTGTCTGATAAATGCTGGAAATGTGTCTTTAACCAGCAGCTCTGCAGAGAGACAGATGCAGGATTTTAAACTCTCTGGGAGCTGCAGGCAGGAACTCACACACACACACACACAGATAGACATCAGCTCCTGTTTCACACCAACAACCAGGCTGGAGTCTATGCAGCTAATTTCCATCCAGAAATGTACTTGATCCATGAAGTCAGTGAGGGTTACATTCCCATGACTTCCCATTCAGTCCAATCCAGTTCAGTTTGTTGGAATGCAGTGTGGGAGCCTCTGAGGGAGTTTGGCTCTGGAGGGGGGGTTCACTTTTCTCTCATTCAATCTCTCCTGTCTTCCACCCTCTCACAGACCTTCCTTTCGTCCCTGTCCCACCCGCCCCTTTCTCCAAACCTGTTACATTTCTAACTTTCCCCAGTTCACAGGAAAGGTCACAGAGCTGAAATGTTAACTCTGTTTCTCTCTCTCTCTGCACAGATGCTGCCGAACCTGCTGAGTTTAATTCCAGCATTTCCCTGTTTTCTAAGATTTCACAGAATAGTGTTGGTGCAGGAGGAGGCCATTTGGCCCATCGTGTCTGCACCAGCTCTCCAATGTGGATTGAGTGGACAGAAACAAGGAGTTGGAATGAATGGGTTACTTTTGGGTTGACAGCTTCTAACTAGTGGAGTACGGCAGGGATCAGTGTTTGGGTCTCAGCTATTCAGAATCTATATCAATGATATGGATGTGGGGATCAAATATAATATTTCCAAATTTGCAATAACTGGAAAGCTAGGTGAAAATCTGAATTGTGAGGAGGATGCAAAGATGTTTCAAGGGGATGTGGAGAGGCTCAGGGAGCGGCCAAAGGATTGCCAGCTGGACGCCAAGGTGGAAAAATGTGAGGTTATCTAATTTTGTAGGAAAAACAGACATTAAGACAACTTCAAGATATTTTGATGTCCTTGTTCATGAGGCACTGAAAGCGAAGATGAGAGCAGTTAAGATAACACATGGTATGTTAGCCATTATTCTAAGAGGATTTGAGTGGAGGAAAAAGATGTCTTCCTGCAATTAAATGCAGCCTTGCTGAGACCAACCTGGAGGATTGTGTACAGGTTTGGTCTCCTGGCTGAAGCAAAGATGTACTTGGCATGTAAAGAAGGTTCACTAAAATAGGTCCAGGGACAGATGGGTTGTCTATGAGGAACAAAAACACTTTATTCTCAGGCCTTTAGAAGAATGATCGCTGAACTTATTCAAACCTACACTAATTTATGGGGTTCAATAGGCCAGATGTAGAAAGGATGTTTCCCCTTGCTGGAGGGTCTGAAACCTGGGACACAGTCTGAGAATAAGGGGCAGTTATTTAGGCTGAGATGAGGGGTATTTATTTCCCATTAGAATGCTGGTGAATCAAGGAATGCAGGGATAATGCTGGAAATGGTGTTGAAGCCGAGGATCAGCCATGGTCACATTGAATGATGGAGTGGATTTGAAGGACAGAATGGATGACTCCTGCTCCTGTTTCTTAACATTCTTACTGCAATAGGAATGGAAGGTAAGAGTAAGAAGGTTTTGCTGCAGCTTTACACGACCTTCATTAGATCACAACTGGAGTAATGTGTATAATGTTGAGCTCTTTACTTAAAAAAGGATAGAATTGTATTGGAATGAGTTCAGCGAAAGTTCACTCAGCTGATTCCTGGGATGGAGAGGTTTATTTTACGAGGAAAATTTGAGCAGATTGGAGCAATATCTATGAAAGTTCAGAAGATTAAAAGGTTACCGCGTTGAGGGGATGAGACAGGGTGGTTGCTGAGAGGCTGTTTCTTCGTGTAAGAGAAACCAGAACAAGGGGACAGATTTTAAAATGTATTTGTCAGTCCCTTAAGACTGAGATGAGGAGAAATTTATTTTTTAGATGGTGGCTGGTGAGTGGAATTCTCTTCCCTGGAGACTAGTGGCGGCAGAGTCATTGAATATATTCAAGGCTGAGTTCAGAATGATATTGGATTGAGAAGCGAATCAAGGGTTACGGGGAAAAGAGTTGAGACTATAATTAGATCAGCCGTGATGGAGTATGCTCGAGGGGCTGAATGGCCTTCTGCTGCTCCTAGTTATTTTGTTCTTATCCCAATACGTCCTTCAGACTGCTCTCTGTGACCAGTGATGGATACACAAGCTCTATGTTTTGTCCTCACCAGACGCTCTCCTGTGCCCATTCATTAGGCCACCCACTCAACCCATCTCACCAGCAGTAATTACCCACTCTGCCCCCAGGCCTTCCTGATCCAGCACTTCATCTTCCATTGGCGTAAGGATGGCAAGACCTGGATGTCTCCACTCTTCTTCACTCATTCCCTGATGATGTTTGCTCTCTTTCCAAACACACACATTGTTACTCACTCATCAAACACATGCAGTAGCCCAGGGTTGTCCAACGTGTGGACCAAGGGGCGAATGTGATCCTCGAAGCCCCTCAATGCGGCCCCCGGAGCGAGTTTCCAGAATCTCAGTCACACAGTTCAGTTTGAATGGAAGAATCTGCATGGAGCTGCTCCTCCAATCACATCCCGTTTCTTTCCCATGTTTGCTGCTGATAGGATTTTGAGCCAATCTGCAGTAAATGTGGGAGAGAAACAATTTGTGATTGATGAGGATTAAACTCTAATAATCATCTTTATTTATTACTCATTATTGTGCTCAGCAAGTTGTTTCTTTTCATATCTCAGTTTAGTTTTTCATTGAAATTTCTGCTGTGCCAAACTTTATCATTCTGAAATTTACTCATCGGCCCCTTGAGTGAGAAAAACATTGACGTGTGTTTGCCCAGTGAATATGTTGGTCAGCCCTGCTCTAGCTATGCTGGTGCCAGCCTAACGGACATGTCTCTGACAGTCAATGCTGCTGCCTTTGCATTGTAAGAGTTTTAACAACACCAGGTTAAAGTCCAACAGGTTTATTTGGTAGCAAATACCATTAGCTTTCGGAGCGCTGTGTGGAGTTTGCACGTTCTCCCATGGTCTGCCTGAGTTTCCTCCGGGTGCTCCGATTTCCTCCCACAGTCCAAAGATGTGCGGGTTAGATGGATTGGCCGTGCTAGATTGCCCCTTGGTGTCAGGGGGACTAGAAGGGTAAATACATGGGAACAAGGCCTGGCTGGGATTGTTGTTGGTTAAAGCTCAATTGGCCGATTGGCCCCCTTCCGCACTGTGGGGATTCTATGATTGTATCGAGTTAAAGAGGACTAATGTTCAGTTTTATGTGCAAAAAATGAAATGTGTCCCAAGATCTGTAGGTTAGTGGGATTCGCAAGGTAAATGCTTGGGGCAACGGGGATAGGGCAGATTCTGGGTCTGGGTAACATGCTCGTTTGGAGAGTCAGTGCAGACTCGATGGACCAAATCACCTCCTTCTGCACTGTCGGGATTGCATGCTGAGCAAAGTTGCCAATTGATAGCAAAAGGAAGAATCTTCTGGCTATATCCTTGCCCCGTTCATGAGTGGAAATATCCCAGTTTGTCATGAATGGCACCAGATGATCTGTCACCCAGATCCACATCAAGGCAGGTGAGAGACCACCTACAGTGGGAAAGGCTGAGGTCGGGAACAAGTGAGGGAGAAAGGGAAAGAAGTGGAATGACAAAGGGGAATGGATCGAGAGAAAGATACATTTTAACAGCAAAGGTGACCAAGGAATTAATAGAGAAAGGGAAACAATAATAGAAGATAGAGATGATGAAAAAAAGACAGATGTACAGACAACCAGGGACAAGCAGAAAGAGGGAGCAAGTCAGATCCACAGGAAAATACACAAACAGAGGCAGAGAGAAAGAGCGAGAGACCGTGCAAAAGGCAAAGGGACCAAATGACAATAAACGTTTTACGAAATGAGAGACAGAGTTGGGAAGAAAGAAAATATAATTAAAATGGAGGCAGTGAATTGTAAAACAAAAGATTTAATTTGATTTGATTTATTATTGTCACATGTATTAACATGCAGTGAAAAGTATTGTTTCTTGCGGGTTCTACAGACAAAACATACTGTGATAGAGAAGGAAAGGAGAGAGTGCAGAATGTAATGTTACAGTCACAGCTAGGGTGTGGCCAAATCTATGAGAAATTACATTAAGGCGTTGTTAGAGAGTTTTAAAGAGTTAGAATGAAGTTTTAGAAGCACCGAACAAGAGTAAAAGATAAAATTAGAAGCTGGGCACAGCTCACCTCACTCCGAAGAGAACAAGCATGGGCTTGAGAAAAGAAGGAATTAAACAACAACTGCGTTTATATAACATCTTTAATGGAGCTGAAACAGGTGAAACAAAAACAAAGTCACAATTTCCCAATTCATGTGTGTTGGTGAAAATGAGGCAGTCGGCAAGGAGTTTGTGTGAGTCTGAGGGAGACCATGGCTCTGATTCACTGGGATACCAACTGTGTGCAACCTAACCAAGGGACAGAGATGGATATCACGATTGCACCAGACATTTAGAACAGATATTAATAATAACCCAATCACTTGTGTGCAGAACAGCTTTGAACAACAGAGATAAATATTACCCACATGACAACCTATGGCTGCATTACAAAATCCTGAACAATATGACTTTTGTTGGTATGTTTTTGAATGCAAGAGTGAATATGTCACACCTCCTCCCTACCCCAAAATGTCCCTATCTAATGATGTAGATGATAGCATTGCCCACTTCTGATAAAGTGGACCACATTATCCATTTCAAAGTGTCCCTTTTTCCAGAGTGGATGAATATGTCTGTGATAAATGCTTTGTGCACTTTTGGCATTCACCTCTGCTTCTCAATGAGGTTGCATACCAGTCACACAGCGAGTATTCCAGGGATGGAAAGTGACAGTCTCCCTTATATATATACACAAGGTCCTTTTTTTGATCCTTTTACGGTGAATAAAACTATACATTTTCCATTCCTTCTTCTGTACACTCCCCATCGCGCGGTGAACCATTTTGCAGAAAATACGGACACATGGGATTGAGGGTGATTTCGTGGTTTGGATCAGGAATTGGCTAGCTGTAAGAAAACAAAGGGTGGTGGTTGATGGAAAATATTCATCCTGGAGTTCAGTTACTAGTGGTGTACCGCATGGATCTGTTTTGGGGCCACTGCTGTTTGCCATTTTTATTAATGACTTGGATGAGGGCGTGGAAGGATGGATTAGTAAATTTGCGGATGACACTAAAGTCGGTGGAGTTGTAGACAGTGCGGAGGGAAGTGGCAGGTTACAGAGGGACATAGATAAGCTGCAGAGCTGGGCTGAGAGGTGGCAAATGGAGTTCAATGCGGAAAAGTGTGAGGTGATTCACTTTGGAAGGAGTAACAGGAATACAGAGATATTGGGCTAATGGTAAGATACTTGGTAGTGTGGATGAACAGAGGGATCTGAGTGTCCATGTGCATAGGTCCCTGAAAGTTGGCACCCAGGTTGATAGGGTTGTTAAGAAGGCGTAAGGTGTGTTCGCTTTTATTGGTAGAGGGATTGAGTTTCGGAGCCAGGAGGTCATGCTGCAACTGTACAAAACTCTGGTGCGGCCGCATTTGGAGTATTGCGTACAGTTCTGGTCGCCGTATTATAGGAAAGATGTGGAAGTGTTGGAAAGGGTGCAGAGGAGATTTACCAGGATGTTGCCTGGTATGGTGGGAAAATCGTATGAGGAAAGGCTGAGGGGCTTGAGGTTATTTTCATTCGAGAGAAGAAGGTTAAGAGGTGACTTAATAGAGGCATACAAGATGATCAGAGGATTAGATAGGGTGGATAGTGAGAGCCTATTTCCTCGGATGGTGTTGGCTAGCACGAGGGGACATAGCTTTAAATTGAGGGGTGAGAGACATAGGACAGATGTTGGAGGTAGGTTCTTTACTCAGAGAGTAGTAAGGGCGTGGAATGCCCTGCCTGCAGCAGTGGTGGACTCGTCAACGTTGAGAGCGTTCAAGTGGTTATTGGATAAACATATGGATGATATTGGAATAGTGTAGATTAGAGGGGCTTTAGATTGGTACCACTGGTCGGCGCAACATCGAGGGCCGAAGGGCCTGTACTGCGCTGTAATGTTCTATGTTCTACGCTACTGGCAAAAGCAATAAGATTTGTAGCACCAACAATCTCCATTAGAAAATTAACAAGCAGAGACGACAGCATGTCATCATATCTGGTGTTCTGCAGACAAGGTCTTTGCTAATCTGCTTTTATTTCAATTGCGCACATAAATCAAGCTTGTGATGCCTTTGTATTCACTGGAGTTTCGACCTCTTGTGAATTGTAATAATTTCCGCAGCGAAGTTACTCGTTCAGTGCGTGCAAACCGCAAGTTGACCAAAACCAAGCACAAATTTCGTTCCATGTGTTTCATTTATCAGATCAGGTCAATAGAAGGCAGAAAGAGAGACTTCTGCTGTTCCCAGTTGATAAAACTATAAGCACAGGCGTTATGGAAACCAGGACTGTCCCACTGTATTTGCCACAAGTGGAAATTACCAACTGACTCAAGAACAGCTTCTTCCCTGCTGCCATCAGACTTTTGAATAGCCCTCCCTCGCATCACACTGATCTTTCTCAACACCCCAGCTATGACTAACACTACATACTTCTCCTTTCCTTTTCTATGGACAGTATGCTTTGTCTGTATAGCGTGCAAGATGCAATAATTTTCACTGTACACTAATATATGTGACAAGAATAAATCAAATCAAAATCAAATCAAATAAATTCCCCCTCCGACAGTTCCTATCAACTCCAAAGTTCCAACAACAAAAGAAACTGGTCATTTGTGATTTCAGAAATAAGGTCTGCGCAATTTTACAATGTGGATGTTTTCCTTTAATTTCTTTGATCCTTTTTTTGAAATGAATTGTCCTTTCTTTCCATGCCCTCACTAAAATACTGGGTGGAACTGAATGCGTTTTCCCGCGGTAAGTTTGGAGCTGGTGGGGAAGGTATTCAATCAGGTGGGAGAGTGATTGATGCGGAACCTGTCACTTTCCTGCCTCATGAATGGCCTTCCTGCCGGCCAACAATTGAGGCCGTTAGGTGGGCATTTAATGACCACCGAAGGTCCTCATCCTGTCACTGCTGGTATTCACCCAATGGTGGATGGGGAAACTTGTCATGCGGGGAGCTTGAAAAGTAAGCATTGATCACTCTCACACTGTCAGGTTGTTTGTGGGTTCCTGGATCGGGAGGGGGGAGGGCGGAGGTGGCTTATTTAAAGGCTCTGAAGTGTCTTATCAAAGAACCAGACATTAGGAAAGGGGAGCCGACTGAGAGCCACCCATCTGTCCTTGCTCCAAATCCACTCCTCTGCCCCACAATCCAATTGCCGCCATCACTCACCTGGATGCCCAGGCCTCTGCTATGGCACCGACTTGGTTGTAATCTGCTAACATTCCCTAGCTTCAGGAAAGGCCCCAGTGGACTGGAAACTGCAAAATGTAACAGCTCTCCTCCAGGAAGGAGGGAGTGAAGCAGCAGGAAACTGTAGGCGTAGACTCCCTGGGCGGAAATCTCCCACCCAGGTCTGTGTCCCATGGTGAGAGGAGAGGAACATGGTGTGTTTCCCGCTCTCGAGCTGGCGGGAAACCACGCCATATCTTCCAGCTCCCAACTCATTAATTATGCACCCAGGGGTTTAACACCATATTCTATGGCAGGGCAAGTCTGATAGTGCAAAAACCACCATCATATCTGGGTACCATATTCTTTCTTCTGAGAAAGAAGATGGATGTCCAGGAACACTCTGAGGCAGACAAATGGATTTCGTTGCTGACACTGAAGCTCATCTAATTTTCTTTTATCGCTCACTCTCCCTTTATTTGTTTCTTCCTGGTCTCCTACTCTTTCCATCTCACTCTCTTCCTTTCACCGACCTGTGTCCCCTCCACTCCCCCTACCCAGTATCCCCACTATTTCCCCATCCCCTATTTTCTTCTGCTCTGCTCCGCACTCTGTCACCATTATTCACCCCTTCTGCACCACAACTATCCCCTCTATTCTATCCTGACCCCTCCATTCCCTTCTCTGTTCCCCCTCACTGTTCCCTCCATTAACCCCCATCTCCACTATTTCCCCATCTCTATACATTGTCCCTCTCATCTAATTACCCATCCCGCTCACCCCGTATCCCCCCTTCATCCTCATTCCCGTTGTCCCATATCTCCCCGCCCTCTCATTCCCCGTGTCCCAATCACTCTCACCCCCATTTCATCCTATCCCTTTATTCCCCATATCGCCTCTGCGCTTCACCCCCATATCCCGCCTCCATATCCCACAATTCCCCTCATCCCCATATCACCCTCACTACATATTCCACATATCCTCACCCTATATCCCCACCATATCGCCAACCCATCCTCCCAACCCCTCGCCCATATAACTCCCATACCCTCAACCCCCATATCCCCATCCCCTCATATCCCCATCTCCCTCTATAACCATTCTTCTCATTTCTCCATGTCTCCCGTACATTCCCATCGCCCTCATCCCTATAATTCCCCCATTCCCCAAAACCCCAATCCTCTCATACCCATACCTCCTTCATTCGCATATCCCTGATTCCCACATCCCCCTCATTTCCCAAGTCCCACTCACCCCCACATCACCCCCACCCCCTTCTCCCGACCTCCATATCACCCTCACCCCCAGATTTCCCTTATTCCCCATATCCCCACCTCCTCATTCCCCAAATCCCCATTTCCTTCATTCCCCATATCCCCCATCCCATATCACCCTGACCCCTTGATCCCCTGACTTCCATATCATCCTCACCCACAGAACCCCCTCATTCCCTACATCCCCCATTCCCCTCATTCCCCAAATCCCCATCCCTCTTGTCCCCTCCTCTCTCTGGTCCAGAGATAGAGAATCTGATGAACTGGTGAGATGACAATAATGTCTCTTTCAAGCTCAACAAAATGAAGGCGATAGTCATCGACTTCAGGGAACGTCGTGGAGGACATGCCCCTGTCTACATCAATGGGGATGAAGTGAAGATGGTCGAGAGCTTCAAGTTTCCAGGTGTCCAGATCACCAACAACCTGTCCTGGTCCTTCCATGCCGATGCGATGGTTAAGATGCCTCTACTTTCTCAGAAGACTAAGGAAATTTGGCATAGAAAACCAGAGAAAATTACAGCTCAGAAACAGGCCTTTTGGCCCTTCTGTGCCGAACCATTTTTTGCCTCGTCCCACTGACCTGCACTTGGACCATATCCCTCCACACCCCTCTCATCCATCAACACGTCCAAGTTTTTCTAGCATTTACCACTTTATCCGGCAGCTCATTCCACACTCCCACCACTCTCTGCGTAAAGAAGCCCCCCCTAATATTCCCTTTAATCTTTTCTCCTTTCACCCTTAACCCATGCCCTCTGGTTTTTTTCTCCCCTCGCCTCAGTGGAAAAAGCCTGCTTGCATTCACTCTATCTATACCCATCAAAATCTTATACACCTCTATCAAATCTCCCCTCATTCTTCTACGCTCCAATGAATAAAGTCTCAACCTATTCAATCTCTCCCTGTAACTCAGCTTCTCAAGTCCCGGCAACATCCTTATGAACCTTCTCTGCACTTTTTCAACCTTATTTACATCCTTCCTGTAACTAGGTGACCAAAACTGTACACAATACTCTAAATTCGGCCTCACCAATGCCTTATATAACCTTACCATAACACGCCAACTTTTATCCTCGATACTCCGATTTATAAATGCCAATGTATCAAAGGCACTCTTTACGACCCTATCCACCTGTGACGTCACTTTTAGGGAATTCTGGACCTGTATTCCCAGATCCCCCTGTTCAACTGCACTCTTCAGAGTCCGACCATTTACCCTGTACGTTCTACTTTGGTTTGTCCTTCCAGTGTGCAATATCTGACACTTGTCTGCGTTAAATTCCATTTGCCATTTTTCAGCCCATTTTTCTAGTTGGTCCCTCTGCAAGCTTTGAAAACCTTCCTGACTGTCCACTACACCTCCAATCTTTGTATCATCAGCAAATTTGCTGATCCAATTTACAACATTATCATCCAGATCATTGATATAGATGACAAACAACAATGGACAAAACACCGATCCCTGCGGCACACCACTAGTCACAGGCCTCCACTCAGAGAAGCAATCCTCCACAACCACTCTCTGGCTTCTTCCATTGAGCCAGTGTCTAATCCAATTTACTACCTCCCCATGTATACCCAGCGACTGAACCTTCCTAACTAATTGTTTTCGCTGGAAAGGCGGCGGCTAAGAGGGGATCTTATTGAAACATATAAGATGATTAGAGGTTTAGATAGGGTGGATAGTGATAGCCTTTTTCCTCTGATGGAGAAATCCAGCACGAGGGGGCATGGCTTTAAATTGAGGGGGGGTAGTTATAGAACCGATGTCAGGGGTAGGTTCTTTACCCAGAGGGTGGTGAGGGATTGGAATGCCCTGCCAGCATCAGTAGTAAATGCGCCTAGTTTGGGGGCGTTTAAGAGATCCGTAGATAGGTTCATGGACGAAAAGAAATTGGTTTAGGTTGGAGGGTCACAGTTTTTTTTTTTAACTGGTCGGTGCAACATCGTGGGCCGAAGGGCCTGTTCTGCGCTGTAATGTTCTATGTTCTATGTTCTATGTTCTAACCTCCCATGAGGGACCTTGTCAAAGGCCTTGCTGAAATCCAGGTAGACAACATATACCACCTTCCCTTCATCCATTTTCCTGGTAACGTCCTCGAAAAACTCTAATAGATTGGTCAAACATGACCTACCATGCACAAAGCCATGTTGACTCTCCCTAATATGTCCCTGTCTATGCAAATTATTTGTAGATCCTATCCCTTATCACACCTTGCAATAACTTGCCCACCACCGACGTCAAACTTACTGGCCTATAATTTCCCGGATTTCTTTTGGAACCTTTTTTAAACAACGGAACAACATGAGCCACCCTCCAATCATCCGGCACCTCCCCCGTGAATACTGACATTTTAAATATGTCTGTCAGAGCCCCTACATGTTCAACACGAGCTTCCCTCAAGGTCAGTGGGAATACCCTGTCCGGTCCTGGGGATTTATCCACTCTGATTTGCCTCAAGACAGCAAGCACCTCCTCCCCTTTAATCTGTAAAGGTTCCATGACCTCCCTACCTGTTTTCCCTATTTCCGTAGACTCCATGCCCGTTTCCTCAGTAAATACGGATGCCAAAAAAAACATTTAGTATCTCCCCCATCTCTTTTGGTTCCATACACAGTCTACCACTCTGGTCTTCAAGAGGACCAATTTTGTCCCTCACTATCCTTTTGCTCCTAACACATAGAAGCTCTTTGGATTTTCCTTCACTCTGTCTGCCAAAGCAACCTCATGTCTTCGTTTACCCTCCTGATTTCCCTCTTAAGTAGCTTCTTGCACTTTTTATACTCCTCGAGCATCTGATCTGTTCCTTGCTGCCTGTACATTTCATACAACTCTCTCTTCCTCTTAATCAGTGTTACAATCTCCCTCGAGAACCAAGGTTCCTTATTCCTATTTACTTTGCCTTTAATCCTGACAGGAACATACAAACTTTGCACTCTCAAAATTTCTCCTTTGAAGGCCTCCCACTTTCCATTTACATCCTTACCAGAGAACAGCCTGTGCCAATCCACACTTCCTAGATCCCTTCTCATGTCATCAAATTTGGCCTTTTTCCAGTTCAGAACTTCAACCCGAGGACCAGATCTATCCTTATCCATGATCAGGTTGAAACTAATGGCATTATGATCACTGGATCCAAAGTGTTCCCTCACACTCACATCCATGACCTGCCCTAACTCATTTCCCAATAGGAGATCCAATGTCGCATCCTCTCTAGTTGGCACCTCTATATACTGATGTAGAAAATTCTCCTGAACACATTTTACAAACTCTACCCCGTCTAAACCTTGAACAGTATGCGAGTCCCAATCTATATGTGGAAAATTAAAATCCCCTACTATCACAACTTTGTGTTTCTTGCAGTTGTCAGCTATCTCTCCGCTGATTTGCTCCTCCAATTCTCGCTGACTATTGAGTGGTCTATAATACAAGCCCATTAATGTGGTCATACCTTTCCTGTTTCTCAGCTCCACCCAGAGGGCCTCTGTCGACAAGCTCCCTAATCTATCCTGCCTGAGTACCGCTGTAACATTTTCCCTGACCAACAATGCCACCCCCCCACCTTTTATCCCTCTGCCTCTATCCCGCCTGAAACATTGGAACCCTGGAACATTGAGCTGCCAGTCCTGCCCCTCCTGTAGCCAAGTTTCACTAATGGCTATAATGTCATATTTCCACGTGTTTATCCACGCCTTCAGCTCATCTGCCTCCCCCACAATACTCCTGGCATTGAAATAGACACACCTCAAAAGGTTATTTCCACCACACTCTACCCTTCCATTTGTGATTTTGCTTGAACTAACCTGTCTTTTTACCCCTGCTCCACTATCTGCTCTGGCACTCTGGTTCCCACCCCCCTGCAAATCTAGTTTAAACGCTCCCCAATAACACTAGCAAATCTCCCTGCAAGTGATTGGGGCAATTGGAGTTGCAGTTGAAGGTGATTGGGGACATTGGAGTTGCAGTTGAAGGTGATTGGGGCCATTGGAGGTGCAGTTGAAGGTGATTGGGGACATTGGAGTTGCAGTTGAAGGTGATTGGGGCCATTGGAGTTGCAGTTGAAGGTGATTGGGGCCATTGGAGTTGCAGTTGAAGGTGATTGGGGACATTGGAGTTGCAGTTGAAGGTGATTGGGGACATTGGAGTTGCAGTTGAAGGTGATTGGGGCCATTGGAGTTGCAGTTGAAGGTGATTGGGGCCATTGGAGTTGCAGTTGAAGGTGATTGGGGCCATTGGAGTTGCAGTTGAAGGTGATTGGGGCCATTGGAGTTGCAGTTGAAGGTGATTGGGGCCATTGGAGTTGCAGTTGAAGGTGATTGGGGCCATTGGAGTTGCAGTTGAAGGTGATTGGGGCCATTGGAGTTGCAGTTGAAGGTGATTGGGGCCATTGGAGGTGCAGTTGAAGGTGATGGGGGCCATTGGAGTTGCAATTGAAGGTGATTGGGGCCATTGGAGTTGCAGTTGAAGGTGATTGGGGCCATTGGAGTTGCAGTTGAAGGTGATTGGGGCCATTGGAGTTGCAGTTGAAGGTGATTGCGGACATTGGAGTTGCAGTTGAAGGTGATTGGGGACATTGGAGTTGCAGTTGAAGGTGATTGGGGCCATTGGAGTTGCAGTTGAAGCTGATTGGGGCCATTGGAGGTGCAGTTGAAGGTGATTGGGGCCATTGGAGGTGCAGTTGAAGGTGATTGGGGCCATTGGAGTTGCAGTTGAAGGTGATTGGGGCCATTGGAGTTGCAGTTGAAGGTGATTGGGGCCATTGGTGTTTTAGTTGAAGGTGATTGGGGACATTGGAGTTGCAGTTGAAGGTGATTGGGGCCATTGGAGTTGCAGTTGAAGGTGATTGGGGCCATTGGAGTTGCAGTTGAAGGTGATTGGGGCCATTGGAGTTGCAGTTGAAGCTGATTGGGGCCATTGGAGGTGCAGTTGAAGGTGATTGGGGCCATTGGAGGTGCAGTTGAAGGTGATTGGGGCCATTGGAGTTGCAGTTGAAGGTGATTGGGGCCATTGGAGGTGCAGTTGAAGGTGATTGGGGCCATTGGAGTTGCAGTTGAAGGTGATTGGGGCCATTGGAGTTGCAGTTGAAGGTGATTGGGGCCATTGGAGGTGCAGTTGAAGGTGATTGGGGCCATTGGAGTTGCAGTTGAAGGTGATTGGGGCCATTGGAGTTGCAGTTGAAGGTGATTGGGGCCATTGGAGGTGCAGTTGAAGGTGATTGGGGACATTGGAGTTGCAGTTGAAGGTGATTGGGGCAATTGGAGTTGCAGTTGAAGGTGATTGGGGACATTGGAGTTGCAGTTGAAGGTGATTGGGGCCATTGGAGGTGCAGTTGAAGGTGATTGGGGCCATTGGAGTTGCAGTTGAAGGTGATTGGGGCCATTGGAGTTGCAGTTGAAGGTGATTGGGGCCATTGGAGTTGCAGTTGAAGGTGATTGGGGACATTGGAGTTGCAGTTGAAGGTGATTGGGGCCATTGGAGGTGCAGTTGAAGGTGATTGGGGCCATTGGAGTTGCAGTTGAAGGTGATTGGGGCCATTGGAGTTGCAGTTGAAGGTGATTGGGGCCATTGGAGGTGCAGTTGAAGGTGATTGGGGCCATTGGAGGTGCAGTTGAAGGTGATTGGGGCCATTGGAGGTGCAGTTGAAGGTGATTGGGGCCATTGGAGGTGCAGTTGAAGGTGATTGGGGACATTGGAGTTGCAGTTGAAGGTGATTGGGGCCATTGGAGTTGCAGTTGAAGGTGATTGGGGACATTGGAGGTGCAGTTGAAGGTGATTGGGGACATTGGAGGTGCAGTTGAAGGTGATTGGGGCCATTGGAGGTGCAGTTGAAGGTGATTGGGGCCATTGGAGGTGCAGTTGAAGGTGATTGGGGCCATTGGAGTTGCAGTTGAAGGTGATTGGGGCCATTGGAGTTGCAGTTGAAGGTGATTGGGGCCATTGGAGGTGCAGTTGAAGGTGATTGGGGCCATTGGAGGTGCAGTTGAAGGTGATTGGGGCCATTGGAGGTGCAGTTGAAGGTGATTGGGGCCATTGGAGTTGCAGTTGAAGGTGATTGGGGCCATTGGAGGTGCAGTTGAAGGTGATTGGGGCCATTGGAGTTGCAGTTGAAGGTGATTGGGGCCATTGGAGGTGCAGTTGAAGGTGATTGGGGCCATTGGAGGTGCAGTTGAAGGTGATTGGGGTGAACACACCAGAGGAACTCCTGTAGTGATGTTGTGGGAAGCCTATCACTGCCCTGAGACTCACTGCTCTGGACATCCCCGGCTCATCTCAGCAATGGGGAAAGTGAGAGATTCCCAGCCCCAAACCCCCGCCAGGAACACAATCAAAATTCAATCAAATCCATATTTATATCCAGAGGCCGGGAGAGGAAAAGGAATAAAAAACATCAACATTGACAACAGATTCACATCTACCCACCGGTGCGCATGTGCGGGAGGGGGATTCTCCCAGAGGGCCGCGCGCGGGCCGCCGCTGCATTGTAGCCGCCTCCCCTGGCAACGCAAGATGGCCGCCTTCCGTCTCCCCTGGCAACGCAAGATGGCCGCGGGCCGACTCCCCTGGCAACGCAAGATGGCCGCGGGCCACCTCTCCTGGCAACGCAAGATGGCCGCGGGCCGTCTCCCCTGGCAACGCAAGATGGCCGCCGGCGGTGAGTGCTGGTGGCGCAGCCGCAAACCGGGAATGGAAGGCGGGCCCCCGGCGCAGAAAGAGGCCATTCAGCCCATCAGAGCGGCAGCAGCTCGGGGAATGGAAACTAGCCGCCCATTGTAACCGCAGCTTCCAGTCAGGCAGCCCCCAGCCCCCTGTTTCCAGCCGGGAGCATTTCAGCTCCAGGTGCGGCTGCTGATGGAGTGAAGCCCCGGGCTTTGTGTCTGAAGCTCCAGTTTAGGCAGCGAATTGCAGACAGGCAGCAGCCTCTGAGTGAAAAGCTTCTTCCTAATGTCCCCTCTAATGCTGCCAGCAATCCCCTTCAATCTGTGGCAGCCCCCCCACTGCCTCCCCCCCCCGGGTAAGTCACCTCTCTCTGCTCGGGGGAAACTGCCCTTTCCTCTCCACCCTGTCTCCCACCCTCACCATTCTGGACACCTCAGTTCACTCACCCCTCAGCCTCCTGTGTTCCCAGCAACACAACCCTGGCCAATCCAATCTTTCCCCATCGCCGCCATTCCCCAGCCCCGGGGCAACACTTTTATAAATCCAAATGGTTCTCCAATCCCATTAAACTGTCCATTTAACATTGCCCCATCGCCAACTGTGAGCAACCAACACAGACACAAACCAGAGGCACAGACGCTGCAAATGTCGCAATCTTTATTTACAAAACAATGGAACATTTATTGACAGGTTCAGGTCAATCTCAGTGATGGGCGGTGACCAGGTCCACATTAAAACAATGGCTCAGTCCAAGGTTGAACATCATTGGAACAAAGTGGAAGTTTGTTCTGCAATTGGACATTGCCGGTGACTCCCAATATGATGGAGAGATCCAAACTCACACCAGGCGAGGAGGCGGTAGTGGAAGGTGTGCAGCAGCAGCCCGCACAGGAAACGCCTCCGCGGGGTAGAAAAAGGCACGGAGGACATTTCCGCGAGGCGGCTCAGGCTGTGGGGCACAGAGTGTTTAAACAAGAGTGCATTGTCACAGCAGCACCTTGACCTTCAGTTTCAGTTTATTTATTAGTCTCAGAAGTAGGCTTACATTAACACTGCAATGAAGTTACTGTGAGAATCCCCTATTCGCCCACACTCCGGCGCCTGTTCGGGTTACACTGAGGGAGAATTTAGCACGGCCAATGCACCCTAACCAGCACATCTTTCAGACTGTGGGAGGAAACCGGAGCACCCGGAGGAAACCCACGCAGACACGGGGAGGGGACAGCCCGGGGGAAAGCTCCATTCCAACTGTCCCTGGAGTGTCAGATTAACCTGGGTCACTCACGCCCCCCCGGCTAAGACTCACCTCCCTCAGACAGTGAGACCCTCCTGTATCACTCACCTTACTGTAGTCAGATACCCTCAGACTCAGCACTGGGCCCTGGGTGTGTTCTTTAAATGCTGCGATCTATCATGGAGGAAAGAGTTGGGAGGATTTTGATTTGATTTGATTTATTATTGTCGCATGTATTGGGATACAGTGAGAAGTATTGTTTCTTGTATGCTGTACAGACAAAACATACCGTTCATAGAGTACATCGGGGAGAAGTAAAATAGAGGGTGCAGAATGTAGTGTTGCAACATAGGTAGGGTGTAGAGAAAGATAAATCTAATATGTAGCAGGTCCATTCAAAAGTCTGAGGGCAGCAGGGAAGTTCTTGAGTCGGTTGGTACGTGATCTCAGACTTTGTATCTTTTTCCTGACGGAAGAAGGTGGAAGAGAGAATGTGTGCATGAGGTCCTTAATTATGCTGGCTGCTTTTCTAAGGCCGCGGGAAGTGGAGACAGAGTCAATGAATGGGAGGCTCGTCTGCGTGATGGACGGGGCTACATTCACGACCTTTTGTAATTTCTTGCAGTCTTGGACAGAGCAGAAACCAGACCAAGCCGTGACACAGAAAGGATGCTTTCTATGGTGCATCTGTAGAAGTTGGTGAGAGTCGTAGCTGACATGCCAAATTTCCTCAGCCTCCTGAGAAAGTAGACGTGTTGGTGGGCTTTCTCAATTATAGTGTCGGCATGGGGGGACCAGGACAGGTTGTTGGTGATCTGGACACCTAGAAACTTGAAGTTGGGACCCAAATGACAAGTTGTCATAGTGTCATAGATGTTTACAGCATGGAAACAGGCCCTTTGGCCCAACTTGTCATGCTGCCCTTTTTCTTTTAACCCCTAAGCGAGTCCCAATTCCCCACATTTGGCCCATATCCCTCTACATCTATCTTACCCATGTAACTGTCTAAATGCTTTTTTAAAGATAAAATTGTGTCCGTCTCTACTACTACCTCTGGCAGCTTGTTCCAGACACTCATCACTCTCTGTGTGAAAAGATTGCCCCTCTGGACACTTTTGTATCTCTCCCCTCTCACCTTAAACCCATGCCCTCTAGTTTTAGACTCCCCTTTGGGAAAAGATATTGACTATCTATTGTGTGTCAACCATAGAATAGCCACAGAATGAAGGAGGCCATTCAGCCCATTCAGCTGGTGTCGACTCTCTGCTAGAACAATCGAGCCAGTCCCACTGCTCCACCTTGTCCCTGGAGCCCTGCAAATCTTTTCCCATCAGCTTCCCATCCCATTTCCTCCGGAAAGACAGCGAGGAGCAGAGAGGAAAGAGGGACTTGGGGAATGGAAGGTTTCATCTGACGTTCTTGTTGGCAGATGCTCTGTGGCGGATAAAGCTGGCAGCTTCCTCCAGAAAGCAGCACAGAGTGAATGGAAGGGGCAGAATGTGAGTGAGATGAGACACGAGAGAGAGAGGGGTGAAAGCTTTCTGTTTGTCAGCAAATAGCACAATGGTGGCCCTGTGTCCTTCAGGGAGCGGCCCAGGCCTCGCTCAAAGCCTGCCCTGTCCTCACACTCACTGGGAGACGGCCATTTCTAACACGTTGTCCATGTTTCTGAGCTGACACTGAGACAAACACAACAACAGCAGCCACTGTCCGGACAATTCCTCATGGAGAATGAAATGTCCAAAGCCACTTCAAAGGAAGACTGCGCGGCAGGATTTTTCCCCGAGCTGTGGAGGGAGAGATTTGGATGGATGACCAGAAGCTGGGTCAGTGAGGTTGTGTTTTAGCAATGGAGGTCCAGAGAACAGAAAAGGCCCTTCGGCCCATTGCATCTGTGCCGGTCAAAGACAAATCACCCAACTTGGCTCACGGCCTGGTAAGCCTTGGCATTGCAAATGCATAGCTAAGCACTTCTTAAACGTTCTGAGGGTCTCTGCCTCCACCACCCTTTCAGGCAGACAGTTCCAGACTCCCACTACCCTCTGGGTGAAAAAGGTTTTCCTCACATCCCCTGTAAACCTCCTGCCCCTTACCCTAAATCTATAACCCCTGGTCATTGATCCCACCACCAAGGGGAAAGCTTTCTTCCCGTCTACTCTATCGATGTCCCTCATAATCTTATCCACCTCCATCGTGTTCCCCCTCAGCCTCCTCTGCTCCACGGAAAACAACCCCAGGGTGGAATCTTATCACCGTTCAGGCCGGCAGGATTTTCCCATCCCACTGCAGTGAAAGGAGATTTGGCTGGTCACCAGATTCTCCGACCTCGCTGAGCGGGAGTGTGGCGTCAACAGGTGGTAAGATCACACCCTCAGTCTATAAAATCTCTCTTCAGTTCGAGTGGCGGCACGGTAGCACAGTGGTTAGCACTGCTGCCTCACAGCGCCAGGGACCCGGGTTCAATTCCGGCCTCGGGTTACTATCTGTGTGGAGTTTGCACATTCTCCCCATGTCTGCGTGGGTCTCCTCCGGGTGCATTGTCCATGCAAAATTGCCCTGAGGGTCCCACGATGTATAGGTTAGGGGGATTAGCGGGAACATACGTGGGGTTACGGGGTAAGCCTGGGTAAGAGTCCGTGCAGATTTGATGGGTCGAATGGCCTCATTCTGGACTGTAGGGGTTCTATGATTCTATGAACTAAAACTCTCCGGGCCAGGCAACATCCTGGTGAATCTCCTCTGCACCTTTTCCAGTGCTATCACATCCCTCCTATCCTGTGCATTCCACAACTGCACAATGTTTCGATGAGGGGCGGCACAGTGGTTAGCGCTGCTGCCTCACAGCGCCAGGGACGCGGGTTTGATTCCTGGCTTGGGTCACTGTCAGTGTGGAGTTTGTACATTCTCCCCGTGTCTGCGTGGGTTTCCACCGGGTGCTGCGGTTTCCTCCCACAGTTCGAAAGACGCGCTGGTTAGGTGTATCAGCCATGCTAAATTCTCCCCAAGTTGCCCAAACAGGCGCCAGAGCATGGCGACTACGGATTTTCCACAGTAACTTCATTGCAGTGTTAATGTAAACCTACTTGTGACACTAATAAATAAACTTTTAAACCTGATACTCGATTCCCCCATGTTGGCCTTGTTCTGTGATCATTAATGCGGATGTTTAGATTATTCAATAGTTCTTTAAGGACAGCAGACACAGGGAAAAAAAACATGTGGCTCTTTACACAACAGATATATTTCAAGGGGATACTGCAGCCAACTGTATCTGAGTGGCAGTAATCTTCCCTCAGAATCAGACAGATTGTGGCTTCAGCTCAGAGCCTCAAATACTAGGCCCTTAGCATCGATCAGAGACTCCGAACACAGCATGATGGGAGAGGGGACAAAGGGAAGTGGTGTTGAATTTGTGAGCCTTGTTTTGTGGAAAGCTTTAGTGTTTGGTCAGAATGTTAATTTTTGAGTGGACCTACCATACAGTAAGCTGATCTTTCTCTCTACCCTATCGGTAACTGCAACACTGTATTCTGCACGCTCTCCTCTCCTTCTCCCGAATGAACTCTATGAACGGTATGTTTTGTCTGTGTAGCGTGCAAGAAACAATACTTTTCACCGTGTCCCAATACATGGGATAGGGCGACATGGTGGACAGTGTTTAGCAGTGCTGCCTCACAGCACCAGGATTCAATTCTCGGTTGGGAGTTGAGTTTGCACATTCTCCCTGTGTCTGCATGGGTTTCCTCCGGGTGCCCCGGTTTCCTTCCACAGTCCAAAGATGTGCAGATTAGCTGGAATCTGAGACGCTACAGAAGCAGGGTAAAGATTTGAAAATGAAGTGTTTCTCACCCACTTTTAAAAGACAATCCACATTCGCACCAGTCACATTTCACACACTCTGCTCAGTCCTGTGTTGGGGGGTGTTTAGTGCGGGATCAGTGTTTGCTTTTCTCAAACCGCAGTGATATTCCCAACTTATCAAGGGCAAGAGGTTTCAGTGTTTAAACATGTAAACATTACAAAACTAAACCAGACAGAAAGTGATGAGGCCTCACACCTTCAATGGAGTCATCTTCGCTCAGAGTCAGAGAGATTGTGGGTTCAGGTCAGAGCCTGAAATACTAGGCCCTTAGCATCGAGACACACAGAGACAGAGACAGATACAGAGAAATGCAGAGACAGAGAGACACACACAGATACATAGAGAGATATACACACAGAGGCAGAGAGAGAGACACAGATCCAGAGAAGTACAGAGACAGAGAGACACACAGATACACAGAGAGATAGAGACACAGAGAGACACACACATAAACACACTAACAGAGAAATACAGAAAGAGAGTTTGGCAAAGTCAGATTTAATTTTCCATTCAATATTTATTTAAAAATTCAGAGAATATTTTACAGGAAAATTGATTTTAAAGTTAACAAAAGTGAATCTGACCTTTGAGCTTCACAATGAGATCTGAACCCCTACGCTCTGAGCTGCCCAATATCTGTACAGCTGTACCAGACACCAGAAAGAGAAAACCAGAGCTCAACATCACGGGAAATGAACAATTGTGAATAAGGAACGAGAAAAGTTATTAATTTATACCTGAGATTTAAACTACAGGAAAACTATTAACTACAATTACATTACAACAAAAGTTACCTTCTACATTTCACACTGAAAACAGAACTACCGCCCACAATTGTCTCAGTGACAGATTCAGAATGATAAACTGAGAGAATTTCACTGTTGGAGTCACCGACAGCAGATATTGTATTTGTGTCAATCAGGAATCTTAATAATCAGCTGAGGGAAATCTACAACGTCCAAAATTCAACCCATCACTTGATCTGTAAAAGAAAGATACAATAATGAAGCAGATGTTTATGATGCGGGACATTAATGTTAGAGTTTTTAATCAATGAATCATTTAGAGATTTTTCAAATCCCTTCTGTTTGACAATCCACTCTGACACCAGTTCCATTTCACACTCTCTGCTCAGTCCTGTGTTGGGGGGGCGGTGTTTAGTGTGGGATCAGTGTTTGCTTTTCTCAAACCACACTGATATTCCCAACAAGGGCAAGAGGTTTCAGTGTTTAAAAATGTAAAGATTTCAGAACAAAACCAGACAGAGAGTGATGAGGCCTCACACCTTCAATGTAGTGATTCCCCCAATCTTTCCTTTTGTATATTGCTTCCTTCCTCTGTCTGAAGTATTGGAGACGTCGACATCACTGAAACAATACAATCTCTCGGGACAATCACTGTAAACAGCCTCTGGAAACAAATTAACACTTTAATCACCCAAAAAGCTGAATGTCCATTCAAACATCTCCCTCCCCATATCCTTGTAAATGCAAAGATAACTCCCATTTCCCCAAAGCAGGAAGATGTGAAATGGAAACATCTTCAGCTTTTTACACACTGCACTTTTCCACGGACCAAAATGTTTCAAAACATTTGCTGAAGTTTTGTTTTAAACTCTTTATCAATGTCCTTCCAGGTTTAGTGTGAAGGTTTGTGTTCCACACTGAGCCCCTCTCAGTCTCCACACGGAGCTTGTGTGTGTGCTGATGCTCCTGTCATTTTGGATGGATACTGTGTGAAGCTGCATTCTCTCCCAGTGAGTTTCTGATCTACTTCACTCTCTCTGCGGCTGGAGCAATGTCCAGCAGGCAGCAGAGGATGGCAGTGTATCACTGTCAGCACAATAGACAAACAGCCTTTAGCAAGAGAGGCTTTGACCCTTTTTCAAACCAAATCCCCAATTTGATGTTTCCAGCTGCGCTGTTTACAATGCTGCTGAATATTGTGTGTCTTTGGTAAACTGGGATGTGTAGCATTCAGTCACATTAAGTGGTCAATAAATACGTCAACACTGTGTGTATCTTTCTGTGTGTGTGTGTCAGCGTGCATGTGTGTCAATGTATTTAAATCTCAAAGGAAAATAGGAGCAGGTGTCGGCCATTTGGCCCATCGATCCTGCGCCAGCATTCAAACAGATCATGGGGCACGTACGCACACAAAACACGCACACACCAACACACACAAAACACGCACACACACAAAGCACGCACACACAAACACACATAAAACACGCACAATAAACACACAAACACACAGAAACACACACACACACATCAAAAACACAGCACTGCTGCCTCACAGTGCCAGGGACTCGGGTTCGGTTCCCGCTTTGGGTCACTGTCTGTGCGGAGTTTGCCCGTTCTCCCTTTGTCTGCGTGGGTTTCCTCCGGGTGCTCCGGTTTCCTCCCACAGTCTGAAAGACGTTCTGGTTAGGGTGCATTGGCCGTGCTTAATTGTCTCTCCGCGTCAGAGAGACAAGATCGGGTAAATGCATGGGGTTATGGAGATGGGGCCTGAGTGGGATTGTGGTCGGTGCAGACTCAATGGGCCAAATGGCCTCCTTCTGCACTGTAGGAGTCTAGGATTCTATGAAAACACACAGAAACAGATATTCTCACCCAGTAACACTCACACGCACACAGTAATAAACACACACGGAAACATGTCCACGCACACACACACACGCGTACACACACACGCATGCACACACACACACACAAACAGACACACACACAAACAGACACACACACACACACAAACAAACACACACACACATATTCCTATTTTATTTCACACAATCGATTTGCGTCTTGAACATGCTGAATGATTGGGCTTCCACATCGCCCTGGAATAGAAAATTCCAAAGATTCACCACCCTCTGAGTGAAGAAATTCCTCCTCATCTCAGACTTCAATGGTCTGCCCCTGATTCTGAGATTGTGTCCCCTGGTTCTAGTCTCACCAGCCAGGGGAAACATCCAATCTACATCCACCCTGTCACACCCTGTAAGAATTTTAAGTCTGTTTCAATGGGGTCGCCTCTCATTCTTCAAGGGTTCAAGGCCGACTTCCGGACTTGATGGCCATGGAAGGTGTGCTCATAACGGGGCCAAACAGCTGGATTATCAAACAGTAAATCCTGCCGGGATCATGTATCAGTAAACTCTGCCCGAAACCACTCTCAGTTATTACAATCTGGGCCTTGTATCAGTAATCTCTGCCCGAAACCTCTCTCAGTTATTACAATCTGGGGCTTGTATCAGTAATCTCTGCCCGAAACCTCTCTCAGTTATTACAATCTGGGCCTGGTATCAGTAAACTCTGCCCTAAACCTCTCTCAGTTATTACAATCTGGGCCTGGTATCAGTAATCTCTGCCCTAAACCTCTCTGTTATTACAATCTGGGCCTGGTATCAGTAATCTCTGCCCTAAACCTCCCTCAGTTATTACAATCTGGGCCTGGTATCATTAATCTCTGCCCTAAACCTCCCTCAGTTATTACAATCTGGGACTTGTATCAGTAAACACTGCCCGAAACCTCTCTCAGTTATTACAATCTGGGACTTGTATCAGTAATCTCTGCCCGAAACCTCTCTCAGTTATTACAATCTGGGCCTGGTATCAGAAATCTCTGCCCTAAACCTCTCTGTTATTACAATCTGGGCCTGGTATCAGAAATCTCTGCCCTAAACCTCTCTCAGTTATTACAATCTGGGCCTGGTATCAGTAAACTCTGCCCCAAACCTGTCTCAGTTATTTCAATATGGGCCTGGTATCAGTAATCTCTGCCCGAAACCTCTCTCAGTTATTACAATCTGGGCCTGGTATCAGTATTCTCTGCCCTAAACCTCCCTCAGTTATTACAATCTGGGCCTGCTATCAGTAATCTCTGCCCTAAACCTCCCTCAGTTATTACAATCTGGGCCTGGTATCAGTAATCTCTGCCTGATACCTCTCTAAGTTATTACAATCTGGGTCTTGTATCAGTAAATTCTGCCCTTCAGCTGATTGGAGAATATCATTGTGAATATTACTGAGTTTGGGATGTAATATTTTCCTGCTGTTGCCAATATGACTATTTTTAACATAGTTTCTGGGATCCTCCAGTCTCCCCTCAGCAGCTTTCTGGGCAGTGAGAGGTGACACACCGTTCACTAGCAGAGGGAGTTTTTGGTCCTGTCGCTGTCAATGGGATTTCCCATTGAAGTCACCTCATGCTAGCAGGAAACCAGAGGCAGGGGTACGAGAGCAGAGAATTCCCCACGAGTGAACAGCCGGAGAATCCCGGACATTAGCTCCTTTCCCAGTTATCACTGCACTCAACCCAGTCGCTGTTTATACGCTCAGTTGTCTCAGTGAATACTACATTACACCATGCTGCTGTGGACACTACAATCAACCCTTTCTGAGTTCTCACTGTATTAATACCATGTATGGATTGATATTTCATTGGACCATGTGCTGGGTTAGATGAATATTTATTGATTCTTGTGATGTGGGTGTCACTGGCTAGGTCAGCATTTATTGCCCATTCCTAGTTGCCCTGGAGAAGGTGGTGGTGAGCTGCCGTCTTGAACCCGCTGCTGTCTATGTGGTGTAGGTACACCCACAGTGCAGTTAGGGAGGGAACCTGCTTAAATTATCACTGCATTTAACCATGTCACTCTTTATAAAAAATAAACTAGACCATGTCTGGGTAATGAATGTGGAGCATGTCTCCATTTCTCTTTACCTCAGCACTGTATCTGTGTATATAACACTTTATACAGTTTCAATGCTATTTATTAGTGTCACAAGTAGGCTTACATTAACACTGCAATGAAGTTGCTGTGAAAGTCCCCTAGTTGCCACACTCCGGTGCTGTTCGGCTTCACTGAGGGAGAATTTAGCATGGCCAATCCACCGAACAGCATGTCTTTCAGACTGTGGGAGGAAATCGGAGCACTCGGAGGAGAGCCAGATTGAGAGAGGCACTGAGAGACAATGTCTGTCCAAATCCTCTTGAAGCCACTTTGCATTTTCCTCACAACTCACATTCCCACCGAGCTTTGTGTCATCCGCAAACTTGGAAATATTACATTAGGTCCCCACATCCAAATCATTGATAAACATTGTGAACATCTGGGAACAAAGTCCAGATCCTTGTGGCACAGCCGGCCGACACAAGACGGAGAAATCATCTGGCCGGGAACACAACAGCGACATTTTTCAGAGAAGCTCGGAGCCAGCTGTGTCTCAGTGGATCATAATCTGACCTCAGGATCATTCCATTGTGGCTTCAGTTACAGCATCAAATTCTCAGCCAGGCTGGAAAACAAATCATTCCTCAAATCCCCAAATAAAACGTTCTGGGATCTGAACTTAAAATGCTGTAACTGATCATGGAGGAAAGAGTGGGGTCTAATAGACACTGAGAAGATAACTTGCATCTGAATCATAGAACGGTGACAGCACAGGAGGCCATTCAGCCCCATCAAGCCAGTGCGACACTCTGCAAGAGCAATGTCACTATTCCCACTCCTCCACCCTTTCCCCGTGACCCTGTAAATATTTCCCATTCAGCTTCCCATTCAACTTCCCCTGGAAGTCCTTGATGGAATCCGCTTCCACCTCACCCTCAGACAGTACATTCCAGATACTGAACACTCACTACGTGAGAAACATTTCCTCATGTTGCCGCTGTCGCCATTTACCTGAATTCAGCATCCTCTGGTTTTCAACCTTTCCCCCAATGTGCCGATTATCTCAAAGCCGATCCTCTCAGTCCCGGGACGTCCCTGCAGGAGTTCCTCAGGGTGAGTGTCCGAGGCCCCAACCATCTTCAGCTGCTCCAACACTGACCTTCCCTCCATCACAAGGTCTGAAGCGCGGATGTTCGCTGATGATTGCACAATGTTCAGCACCATACGCAACTCCTCAGATACTGAAACAGAATATAAGAACATACCAAACAGGTCAGGCAGCATCTGTGGAGAGAGAAACAGATTCTGGGACCAGGGGGACTGAGAGACAGGCAGATTGAGAAAAATATGCACACACACTAACACTCACACTCAGACAGCCTAAAACTAAACAGATATAGAATGGAGGAGGAATCCCTTCTCCCTCTGTAAATAGAGATTAACTCGATTTCTCTTCCAAAAAGACAGCACATCTGGATGGGCAGAATAGTCTCCAATTCTACCCATGGTCCTTTTCTGATCTCCATTCTTCACATCTGCACACGTTGGCTTCAGCTCCAGTTTGTGAATGAAAGCAAACCCCTGTTCATTACAAATCCACTCAGCCTTTTCCCTCTGCTCTCTCCACACACAATCTACAAGACACAAACAGGAAAGATGGATTCCAGGAGAGAAAGGTCACACCTGATCCTCCTCTCAATGGATTCTCTGTCGCCAGAGAGAACATTCCAGCTCCTACAGAAAGTCACAACTGATTAATGTCAGGGACAGAATTGGAATGAATTAGACACAAGAGAGATGAAAGGTTTCTGCTCATCATAAAAAAGCTAAAGAGTCACTCAATATCATTAAGGGAGAGACCTCGCTGGTCTATCTTTGACCCAAGTCACACACTGACTCTGAATGTCCTCACAGCAACTTGGGGATGGACATTTCTAAAGTACTATTCATGGCTTTAGGGTTTCCAAAAGTGTTTCACCGACAATGGAGCGCTTTTGAAATATTGTCAGTGTTATTTAGGAAATAAGCATTGAGTTTAAAAATTGGCAAGCCATGTTGCAGCTTTATAGAACCATTGTTAGGCCGCACTTGGAATATAGTGTTCAATTCTGGTCGCCACACTACTAGAAGGGTGTGGAGGTTTTGGAGAGGGTACAGAAAAGATTTACCAGGATGTTGCCGGGTATGGAGGGCATTAGCTATGAGGAGAGTTTGTAGAAACTTGGTTTGTTCTCACTGGAATGACGGAGGCAAGGGGGGTGACCTGATAGAAGTCTACAAGATTATGAGAGGCATGGACAGAGTGGATAGTCAGGAGCTATTTCCCAGGGTTGAAGAGTCAATTACTAGGGGGCACAGGTTTAAGGTGCGAGGGACAAGGTTTAAAGGAGATGTACGAGGCAAGTTTTTTACACAGAGGGTGGTGGGTGCCTGGAACTCGCTGCTGGGAGAGGTAGTGGAAGCAGATACAATAATGCGTTTTAAGGGGCGTCTGGAGAAATACAAGAATAGGATGGGAATAGAGGGATATGGTCCCTGGAAGGGGAGGGGGTTTTAGTTCACACATGGTTGGTGCAGGCTTGGAGGGCCGAAGGGCCTGTTCTTATGCTGTAATTTTCTTTATTCTAATTTCAGAGAGAGATATATACAGATACAGAGCCATAGAAAGACAGAAACAGGATGGGATTGTGCTGTACATGTTTCCGAGCTGACATTGAGACACACACGAGATGTACACCAATGATTTGGATGAGGGAACCAAAAATAATATTTCCAAGTTTGCTGATGCCATGAAACTTGTTGGGAATGTGAGGAGTGAGAAGGATGTTAAAATGTTTCACAGTGACTTCAGAAAATTGAGTGAATGGGTAAATGCGTGGCAGATGCTGTATAACGTGGACAAACGTGAATTTAACTACTTTGGACAGAGAAGCAGAATGGCAGAGGATTATTTAAATGGTGATAGATTGGGAAATGTTGATATACAAAGGGACCTGGGTGTCCGAGTACACCAGAGACTGAAAACAAGCATGCAGCTACAGCAAACAGTTAGGAAGGCAAATGATATGTTGGCCTTCATTGCAAGAGAACTTGAGGAAAGGAGCAAGGATGTCTTACTGCAGCTGTACAGGCCCTCGGTGAGACCACACCTGGAATATTGTGGACAGTTTTTGTCTCTGTAACTATGAAATACTGCACTTACCATAGAGGGAGAGCAGCGGAGGCACACCAGACTGATTCCTGGGATGGCAGGATTGTCGTATGAGGAGAGATTGAGTCGACTGGGCCTGTATTCACTGGAGTTCCGAAGAATGAGAGGGGATCGAATTGAAATGTATAAATTCTGACTGGGCTGGAGTGACTGAATACAGGGATGTTGTTTCCTCCAGCTGAGGGGCTGAGGGGGTGGGGAGAGGGGGGGGGGGTCGGAGAGGCTGGAACAAGGGCTCACAGACGGTGAAACTTTGCAATATGTTTAATCTGTAGAAACCGATCCATCTCAGTCTGTGAACGATGACTGAGCCTCCACAGCCCTCTGGGATAGGGAATTCCAAAGATTCACCATCCTGGAAGCACATGGAATTCAGGAACATTTGGCGAGATGGATCGGAAACTGGTTTAGTAATTGGACACAAAGGGTGGTGTTGGAAGGCTGTTTGAGTGGCTGGAGGCCGGTGTCCAGTGGTGCACCACAAGGCTCCGTGCTGGGGGGCTTATTATTGTTACACATAAATGAGACAGATGATAATGTGGGGGCAATGATAAGCAAGGTTCCAGATGACACCAAGATTGGTAGGATGGTTAATAGTGAAGAAGGTTGTAGGTTACAGGAAGATATCGCTGGGTTGGTCAGATAGGCAGAGCAGTGGCAGATGGTATTTGACCCTGATAGGTGCGAGGTGATGCACTTTGGAAGCAGTAACAAGGCAAGGGAGTATTTAATGAGTTGCAGGACACTGGGAAGCTCAGAGGAACATATGGATCTTGGGCAATTATTCACAGATCCCTGAAGGCAGCAGAGCAGGTGAATCAACTGGTAAAGAAGGCAGATGAGACACTTGCTTTTATCAGTCATGGCGCAGAGTAGAAGAGCAAAGAGTTAATGTTGGAGTTGTACAGAGTGTTGGTTAGGCCACTGCTGGAGTACCGTGTGCAGATCTGGTCACCACACCAGAGGAAGGATATGATAGCACTGGAGGGGGTACAGAGGAGGCTCAGCAGCAAGTTGCCTGGGATGGAGTATTTGAGCTATGAGGAGAGACTGGATAGGTTTGGATTGTTTTCTTTAGAGCAGAGAAGGCTGATTGAGGTGTGTAAGATTATGAGGGGTATGGACAGGGTGAATAGGAAACAGCTGTTCCCCTTGGTTGAGGGGTCAATCATGAGGGGACATAGTTTTAGGGCAAAGGGCAGGAGATTCAGAGGAGAGTTGAGAAAAACCTTCACTCAGAGGGTGATGGGAATCAGGAATGTACTGCCTGGGAAGGCAGTGGAGGTCGGAAACCTTACAACCTTTCAAAACCATTTGGATGAGCACTTGAAACATTACACATTCACTCAGATCAGCCATGATCTTATTGAATGGCGGGGCAGGCTCGAGGGGCTAGATGGCCTACTCCTGCTCCTATTTCTTATGTTCTTATGAAACATCACAACATTCAAAGATATGGTACAAGAGATGGAAAATTGGATTAGCACAACTTTAGTGGTAGTTACTGTTGGTGCAGACTCAATGGGTCGAAGGGCCTTTTCTTCACTGTACCACTCTATGACTCTGAGGGAAGAAATTCCTCCTCACAGAAAGCAGAGAGTCGGAATAAATGGGTGCTTTTCTGGTTGGCGGATGGTAACTAGTGGCGTGCCGCAGGGATCGGTACTGGGGCCTCAACTTTTTACCATTTATATAGACGATCTGGAGGAGGGGGCTGAGTGTCGGGTAACAAAGTTTGCAGACGACACAAAGATAAGTGGAAAAGTGAATCGTGTGGAGGGCGTAGAAGGTCTGCAGAGAGATTTGGACAGGCTGAGTGAGTGGGCGAGGATCTGGCAGATGGAGTATAACGTTGACAAATGCGAGGTTATTCACTTTGGAGGAAATAATAGCAAATTGGATTATTATCTAAATGGAAAGAAATTACAACATGCTGCTGTGCAGAGGGACCTGGGGGTCCTTGTGCATGAGACGCAAAAACCCAGTCTGCAGGTGCAACAGGTGATCAAGAAGGCAAACGGGATGTTGGCCGATATCGCAAGGGGGATAGAATATAAAAGCAGAGATGTCTTGCTGCATCTGTACAGGGCATTGGTGAGGCCGCAGCTGGAATACTGTGTGCAGTATTGGTCCCCTTATTTGCGGAAGGATATATTGGCCTTGGAGGGAGTGCAGAGAAGGTTCACCAGGTTGATACCAGAGATGAGGGGTGTTGATTATGAGGAGAGACTGAGCAGATTGGGTTTGTACTCGTTGGAATTTAGAAGGCTGAGTGGGGATCTTATAGAGACCTATAAGATAATGAAGGGGCTGGATAGGGTCGAGGTGGGAGAAATTCTTTCCACTTAGAAAGGAAGCTAGAACTAGAGGGCACAGCCTCAAAATAAAGGGGGGTCAGTTTCGGACAGAGTTGAGGGGGAACTTCTTCTCTCAGAGGGTGGTGAATCTTTGGAATTCTCTGCCCACTGAAGTGGTGGAGGCTACCTCGTTGAATATGTTTAAATCACGGATAGATGGATTCCTGATCGGTAAGGGAATTAGGGGTTATAGGGATCAGGTGGGTAAGTGGAACTGATCCACTTCAGATCAGCCATGATCTTATTGAATGCGGGGCAGGCTCGAGGGGCTAGATGGCCTTCTCCTGCTCCTATTTCTTATGTCCTTTTCTCAGTCCTAAATGTCCTGCCCCCTTACTCTGCGACTATGCCATGGTTCTAGACACCGCCCCCCCCCCCCCCCCCCCCCCACCGCCTCCAGCCGGGGGAAACATCCTTCCTGTATCTACTCAGCTCATGTTTGGGGGTTGGGGAGAGTTATAGAACAAAGAGATCGAGGGGTACATGTTCATAGCTTCTTGACAGTGGAGTCACAGGTGGACAGAGTGGTGAAGAAGGCATTCGGCATGCTTGGTTTCATTGGTCAGAACATTGAATACAGGAGTTGGGACGTCTTGTTGAAGTTGTACAAGACATTGTTAAGGCCACGCTTGGAATACTGTGTACAGTTCTGGTCACCCTATTTTAGAATGGATATTATTAAACTAGAAAGAGTGCAAAAACGATTTACTTGGATGCTACCGGGACATGATGGTTTGGGTTTTAAGGAGAGGTTGCACAGACTGGGACTTTTTCCCTGTAGCGTAGAAGACTGAGGGGAGATTGTATAGAGGTCTGTAAAATAATGAGGGGCACAGATCAGCGAGATAGTCAATATCTTCTCCCAAAGGTAGGGGAGTCTAAAACTAGAGGGCATAGGTTTAAGGTGAGAGTGAGAGATACAAAAGGGTCCAGAGGTCAATTCTTTTCACACAGAGGGTGGTGAATGTCTGGAATGAGCTGCCAGGGGCAGTAGCAGGGGCGGGTACAATTTTATGTTTTAAAAAGCATTTAGACAGTTACATGGGTAAGATTGGTATAGAGGGATATGGGCGAAACACAGGCAATTGTGATTAGCTTAATGGTAAAAACTGGGCGGCATGGACAAGTTGGGCCAAAGCGCGTTTCCATGCTGTAAACCTCTATGACTCGACCCTGCTGAGCCCTGTAAGAATTGTCCAAGTTTGAGTGAGGTCACCTCTCATGCTTCTCGAGTGCATAAAGTAAAAGTCCATTTTCTTTCCTCAGAGGACAATCCCTCCATCCCAGGAATTAATGCAGTGAAATGTCATTGAAGTCCCTCTCGGACAAGAATGTCTTTCCTTAGGTAAGAGGATAAAACTGTACACAACACTCCGTGTGTGGTTTCACCACTAATTCAGCCTCTCCCACATCCCCTTGAAGAGTCTACATCCTCCTCACAACTCACACTTCCACCTGCTTTCATGTCATCTGCAAACACGGAAATATTACATTTGATCCCAAACGTCCAAATCAATGATATGGATTGTGAATAGCTGGGCTCCCGAGTACTGATCCTTGTGATAAGCCGCTGGTCACAGCCTGGCACCCTGAAAATGACCCATTTGTACCTAAGCTCTGTTTTCTGTCCGTTAACCATTTCTCAATTCATGCCAGTATTATCAGGGTAAATACGTTGCATCACGGGGATAGGGCCTGGGTGGGAATGTTGTTAGCGCAGGCTCGATGGGCTGTATGGCCTCCTTCTGCACTGTAGGGATTCTATGATTCTAATATGTACATACGTCAGTGAAGGTGGCAGGGCACTTTGACAGAGCAGTAAATGAAGTATATGGTATCCCAGCTTTTATTAATGGAGGAATTGAGGACAAGAGTAAGGAGTTCATATTGAACTTGTATAAGACACTCGTTAAGCCTCATCTGGAGACTGCGCCCAGTTCTGGGCACCGTACTTGAGGAGGAATGTGAAGACATTGGAGAGAGTGCAGAGGAGATTCACAAGAATGATTCCAGGGAATAAGATCCGTAGCTACGAGGGTAGATTGGAGAGGTTGGGACTGTTTTCCTTGGAGAAAAGAAGGCTGAGGTGAGACTTGAGAGAGAGATTCAAGATCCAAAGGGGTATCCACAGGTTAAAGAGTGAGAAACTCTTCCCTCTCAAGAGATGGTCATGAACTAGAGGGCACAGATTCTAAATGATGGGGAAATGGATCAGAAGTGAAGTGAGAAAAAGCACTTCATCAAGAGTGTGTTTGGAATCTGGAACAATCTTCCTGAAAGCCTGTTCCAATATTCAATAAGATCCTGGCTGATCTGTGATCTAACTCTCTGTCTCTTAACCCCTTAGACGAAGGAAAATCTATCAACCCCAGGTTTAAAATAATAACAAGTGACTGAGCATCAATAGCCATTTGCAGAAGATTGTTTCAAACTAACTCCACACCATATCTGGCAATGTTTCCATTTCTACAATTCTAAAATTCTAAACTGAGGCTAACATTCAAATATTCCCAAATCCTGGAGTTCCCAGCCAGCAGAAAAACGTGTTCTTTATCAGCCTCTCCCTTTCCCTCATTATTTTCAATGTTTGATTAAATCAGCCCCCAACTTAAATTCCAGCGGTTAAGAATAATGTTTAATCTGCACTGTTCATCAAATGTTCCCAACACAAATACTGTAATGGGCTAAATACAGAGTAAAATTCCCTCTGCTCTGTCCAAGGAATGTTTCAGCACAGATTTTTATTTTGAAGTTTAGGAAAAACAGGAATCAAATTGCTCAGCATCCCAGTGTGGCCTCCTGTTTATTTCAATCAGCCCTTCACATTCAAACATGAAGTTGAAGCTTCGAATACTGTCTGTGGCAGCGTTTGTGGATTCAGTTGTTCTCCTGCTTTTTCACTTGTCTGAAGGATTTGAATTATAGACATTGTTTAATCATTCCTTTCTCTCAGCACATGGAACTTGTGAATCTTCAAGGCAGACAATCTCATGTAATTAACAACAAACTGCATCTTTATTCATCCGTCCATTTCCTATCTCTGAATGGATCACACACATTTCCAGAATGCAGGAAGCTCTCAATGGAAACTGCTTCCAATTATTCCCCAATACAATTGTTCGCACTTGACTGTGAACTACATTCCACTGACATTCCCAAAGCAGCCACAGAAAAGTGACTGGTTATTTTAAACATTGAACCTGAACTATTTGAACTGATGATTCACTCACATTGTACAGAAATGTTGAGTCTGTTTTGATGAGAGTGATCAGATTAACATTGTAACATGAAGACAGCCTCCGTACTGAGATTAACCACATTTACAACAATTCTGCAATATCAGATCCATTGCTGTGTGTATTGTGCGAATTCAGCTGTGAAATATCTGGACATTTGGAGCTTCCACTGTTTCTGTCATTTCATCATTTATTAAAGTACGTTGTTCTATCCCTTTTAAATCTAAGTTGTGTCAGTTTACATTTCCCTGCACTGAAACCTCTCCACCAGTTTTGTCCATGTACAAAATATGAATAACTCTTTGCAATCTGATGTTTCCAGCGATGCTGCTTACAATGCTGTCTAATGTTTTGTGTCATTGGCAAACCAGGATGTGTAGTATTCAGTCACATTAAATGGTCAATAAATATGTCAATACTGTGTATATATTTCACTGTGTGCGTGTGTGTGTGTGTGTGTCTGTGTCTCTGTGTGTGTGTGTGTGTCTGTGTGTGTGTGTCTGTGTGTGTGTGTGTCTGTGTGTGTGTCTGTGTGTGTGTGTGTGTGTGTGTGTGTGTGTGTCTCTGTGTGTGTCTCTGTGTGTGTGTGTGTGTGTCTCTCTGTGTGTGTGGGTGTGTGTGTGTGTGTGTCTGTGTGTGTGTCTCTGTGTGTGTGTGTGTCTCTGTGTGTGTGGGTGTGTGTGTGTCTGTGTGTGTGTGTGTGTCTGTGTGTGTGTCTCTGTGTGTGTGTGTCTCTGTGTGTGTTTGGGTGTGTGTGTGTCTGTGTGTGTCAGCATGCATGTGTCTCTGTGTGTGTCTGTGTGTCTGTGTCTGTGTGTCTGTGTCAGCATGCATGTGTCTCTGTGTGTGTGTGTGTGTGTGTGTGTCTGTGTGTGTGTGTGTGTGTGTCTGTGTGTGTGTGTCTGTGTGTCAGCATGCATGTGTGTCAATGTATTTGAATCTCAAATATGTGCAGTTGGAGGCCATTTGACCCATCGAGCCTGCTCCCCCACTCAAACAGATCTTGACAAACACACACACACACACACACAGACGCACACACAGAGATACAGACACACACACACACACACTCATAGACACACACGCACTGACAAAGAGAGAGACACACAGTCACTCACGGACACACACACACAGAGACACAAACACACACTCACGGACACACACGCACACACGCAGAGAGACACAAACACACACTCACAGACACACATGCACAAAGACACAGAGAGAGACACACACACACAGGCACACACTCACTCACAGACACACGCAGAGAAACACAATCACACACACAGAAACACACAATGAAATAGACACTTGCACACACTTAGAAACTGTCTCTCTCTCTCTCTCTCTCTCACACACACACACACACACACACACAGACACACACACACACACAGAAATACAAAAACATAAGCGCACCGACACTCTCATTCCTATTTCTGTTTTACTCCTCAATGCCCCAACTAAAAAGTACTGGGATCTGAGCTTGAAATGCTGGAACTGATCATGGAGGAACGAGTGGGGCCTAATAGACACTGAGAAGTTAACTTGTGTGTGAATCATAGAATGGGGACAGCACAGGAGGCCATTCAGCCCGTCGAGCCTGGATCGACACACTGCAAGAGCAGTTTCACTATTCCCAATCCTCCACCCTCTCCCCGTAACCCTGTCAATATTTTCCCTTCAGCTTCCCATTCAATTTCCTCTTGATGGAATCTTCTCCCACCTCTGACTCAGGCAGAACATGATGTGGAGATGCCGGCGTTGGACTGGGGTAAACACAGTAAGAAGTTTAACAACACCAGCTTAAAGTCCAACAGCTTTATTTGGGAGCAAAAGCCACACAAGCTTTCGGAGCTCCAAGCCCCTTCTTCAGGTGAGTGGGAATTCTGTTCACAACAGGGCAGATAAAGCCACAGACACAATTTACATGAATAATGGTTGGAATGCGAATCCTTACAGCGAATCAAGGCAGAACATTCCAGATACCAGCAGTCACTACGTTAAAAACATTTCCTCATCACAGATTCATACAGTGCAGAAGAGACCCTTCGGCCCATCGAGTCTGCACCGACACGTGAGGACCACCTAACATACCGACCTCACCCCATTTACCAGCACTTGGCCCATAGCCCTGAATGTGATGATGTGCCAAGTGCTTATCCAGCTACTTTTTAAAGGATGTGAGGCAACTTGCCTCTGCCAACCTCCCAGGCAGCGCATTCCAGACTGGCACCACCCTGTGGGTAAAACAGATTTTCCTCACATCCCCCCTAAACCTCCTGCCCCTCACCTTGAACCTATGTCCCCTCGTGACTGACCCTTCAACTAAGGGGAACAGCTGCTCCCGATCCACACTCTTCATGTCTCTCATAATCTTGTCCACCTCAATCAGGTCGCCCCCCCAGTCTTCTCTGCTCCAATGAATACAACACAAGCCTACTCAACATCTCATTTTTAATTTTGTTTATTAGTGTCACAAGGAGGCTTGCATTAACACTGTGAAGTTACTGTAATAATTCCCAGATGCCACAATCTGGTGTTCGGTTACACTGAGAGAAAATTTACCACGGCCAATGCACCCTAACCAGCACATCATTCACACTGTGGGAGGAAACCACAGCACCCAGAGGAAAGGCACGCAGACACGGAGAGAACGTGCAGACTCCACACAGACAGTGACCTAAGCCGGGAATCGAACCTGGGTCCCTGGCGCTGTAATGCAGCAGTGATAACAACTGTGCCACTGTGTGGCCCATAGCTCTCTTCATAGCTGAAACACCCCAGCTCAGATGCATCCTGGTGAATCCCCTCTGCATCCTGTCCAGTGCATTCACACCCTTCCTATAATGTGGCAACCAGAACCGCACACAGTACTCCAGCTGTGGCCTCACCAAAGTTTTATACAGCTCCAACATGACTACCCTGCTTTTGTAATCTATGCCTCGACTGAAAAAGGCAAGCGTTCCACATGCCTTTTACACCGCTCCACTAACATGCAAATCAGCAAATGAGAAATATTTGGGATGGATGAGTCCTTGGCAGCATGGATTAGAAGTTTGGTAAGAGATAGGAAACAGAGGGG
This sequence comes from Mustelus asterias, assembly GCF_964213995.1. Classification (NCBI taxonomy): domain Eukaryota; kingdom Metazoa; phylum Chordata; class Chondrichthyes; order Carcharhiniformes; family Triakidae; genus Mustelus; species Mustelus asterias. The sequence continues at coordinate 169,912 of NW_027590652.1, forward strand.
AGGTAGAGATGGGCATTTCTCAGACTGGAGACGAGTTGAAAGTGGTGTTCCCCAGGGATCAGTGTTGGGATCCTTGCTTTTTCTGATTTATATTAACAGCTTAGCGACGGGGGTTGAACGCACAATCTCCAAATTTGCAGATGACGCTGAGCTCGGGAGAAGAGAGAAGAGTGACACTGAGCGACTTCAGAGGGACATGGACAAGTTGGCCAAATGGGCAGACACCTGGGAGATGAATTTCAATGCAGCGAAATGGGAGGGAATGCATTTTGGTGCAAGAAACATGGGGAGACGATACAGACTCAATGGTACAACGTTGAGGGGACTACAGGAGCAGATGGGCCTTGGGTTTCAAGTGATTCATTCTCTGAAGGTGGCCAGGCAAGATGAAACAGTTGTTAAGAAGCCTGATAGGATCCTTGGGTTTATAAAGAGAGGCATAGAGTATAAAAGCAAGGAAGTGATGCTACACCTCTACAAATCATTGGACAGATCACATTCGGAGCACTGTGATCAGTTCTGGGCACCGTATTTAAGGAAGGACGTTAAAGTCCTCGAGAGAGGCAGAGAGAGAGAGAGAGTGCAAAGGAGATTCACTCGAATGATTCCAGGAATGAGAAATTTTAGATCCAAGGAAAGATGAGAGAAATTGGCCTTATTCTCCTTGGAGCAGAGAAGATTAAGAGGTGACCTTATCGAGGTGTTCAGAATGATGAACAATGTTGACAGGGTGAAGAAGGATATTCTGTTTCCACTCGTTGGTGTGTCAGTGACGAAGGGGTCACAATTTCAAGATGGTCAGCAAGGGAGCTGGGAGTGTGATGAGGAGAAACTGCTTTACTCGGAGAGTTGTTGGGATTTGGAATGCGCTGCCTGGGAGAGAGGTGGAGGCAGATTCCATAGGAGGATTCAAAAGAGAGGCGGATACATATTTGAAAGTGATTGCTTTAGGGGGCTAAGGAGACAGGGCTGGAGAATGGGACTCGCTGGGTGGCTCTTCCGGGATCGGGGCAGACATGATGGGCCGAATGGCCTCCTGCTGTTCTGTGATTCGAGAACACCCTTTGTGTGAAGAAGTGTTCCTTAATTTCACTTTGAAAGGGTTTCAGAATATTTTTAATATTTCAGACAATGATCCCAGTCCCAGACTCCACAACCAGCAAGAAACATTTCTCTTTCTCTATCCTATCAGTTTCCATTATTCTCCTGACAACTTGGATCAAATTATCCCTGACACTCCAAAATTCCCGGGAATACAACCCTCGTTTGTGTCTCCATGGCTGCGTCTCTGTCACATTTAAAATACGAATGTTACCTTAGCGAGGAGACAACTCTGTCAGAAATATCTCAGTGCTGCGCTCACATCAAATGGCCACTGGGAAGAAAGGCCAAATGGCTGACTGATATTTGTGGATATTTTTCAGATTCCCAGAGAGGGAGAGGGAGAGATGGAGAGAGGGACAGAAGACACAGAGAGTGAGAAAAAGAAATAAACACAGAATTACCTTGGGCCCATTTAGTTTATATTTTCTCTGCTCTCCTCAACTTCCTGTCCGAACTCCACTTGCCTCCTTCTGCCCTGTAACAATTCTGTGATCCTGTGATGGGATAAACAGACCGAGGGAGGAAATATGAAGGTCTGCAGCATCTTTGAGAGTGGATTAATTGCAGGAATGAGGGATGTGAGCTCCAGGGTGAGGTTGGAGAAACGGGGCTTGTTCCCCTTGAGGGGAGATTTGCTCGAGTTGTGCAAGATTAGGACAGGTTTAGATAAAGTCGATAAAGGAAAGCTGTTGCCGTTAGCTGATTGGGTTCAGGGATGACAGGGAGACACAATTTAAAGTTTCAGGAGAGACGCAGTGAGGGAATGTGAGGAAAAACATCTTTCACACACACACAGAGCCTGGGAATGTGTTTGGACACACGGCCTATGAGGATGGTGGAAGCGGAGATGATGAGTGAATGACAGGGATGGAGAGGTGACACTAGGAGAGGCAATGGCCTAGTGCTATTATCTCCAGACTATTAATCTAGAAACTCAGCGAATGTTCTGGGGACCTGGGTTTGAATCCCACCAATTGGAATTCAATAAAAATATCTGGAATTAAGAATCTACTGGTGACCGTGAAACCATTGTCGATTGTCGGAAAAACCCGTCTGGTTCACTAATGTCTTTTAGGGAAGGAAATCTGCCATCCTCACGTGGTCTGGGCTACGTGTGACTCCAGAGCCACAGCAATGCGGTTAACTCTCAACTGCCCGCGAAGAGCAACTCGATGCAATAAATTCTGTTCAGCCAGCGATGCCCGTGTCCCACGAAAGAATTAAAGAAAACTTCAATCAACTCACTCCTGAACCTTCTAAATCCCAGGGATGCAGAATAAATCTCCATCGAAACTGTCCTGTGACACAATACACCACAGAGTTAGAAACACAGTCAATGCCTCTACTTTCTCAGAAGATGAAGGAAATTGGGCATGTCAGCTACAACTCTCACTAACTCATTCTTTCTGGTTACATCACAGCTTGGTCTGGGGCTCCTGTTCTGCCCAAGACCGCAAGGATCTACAAAAGGTCATGAATGTAGCCCAATCCATCACGCAAACCGGCCTCCCATCCACTGACTCTGTCTACACTTCCCGCTGCCTCGGAAAAGCAGCCAGCATAATGAAGGGCCTCACCCACCCCGGACATTCTCTCTTCCACCTTCTTCCGTCGGGAAAAAGATACAAAAGTCTGAGGTCACGTACCAACCCACTCAAGAACAGCTTCTTCCCTGCTGCTGTCAGACTTTTGAATGGACCTACCCTGCATTAAATTGATCTTTCTCTCCACCCTAGCTATGACTGTAACACTACATTCTGCACTCTCTCGCTTCCTTCTCTATGAACAGTATGCTTTGTCTGTATAGCGCACAAGAAACAAGACTTTTCACTGTATACTAATATGATAATAATAAATCAAATCAAAATAATTAATCAAGTCAAAGTATTTACCCTGCTAATCCCCCTAAGACTATGGGGAAAGTTAGCATGGCCAATCCACCGAACCCGCACATCTTTGGGCTGAGAGAAGGAAGAGCGGCACTCGGAGGAAACCCATGCAGATAGTGACCCGAGGCTGGATATGAACTTGTGTCCCTGGTGCTGTGATACAGCAGTGCTAACCACTGGTGCCACCGTGCTGCCCGCTCCTGTTTGGGAGCTTCACCAGGTTGACACCTCATTTTTAAGGGATGCCAGGTTGGCCCCGTGGCTTGATGGAAATGGTTGAGTGGGGAATGAATCATTCTCTGTTATCTGCAGTGTCCTGGACATTGAGAGAAATTGACACTCAGACACATAAAACAACAACCTGCATTGATATAGCACCTTGAACAGAAACGTCCTCAGATGCTTCACAGGAGCCTGGAGTGAAAAATTAGAAGCCGAGTCACAGGCGAGTTTAGGGACAAAAGAATTGCCCCAAAGATCTGGTCAAAAAGGGGTTGTTATTAGGAAGTGTCTGAATGGTGGAAAGGGAGGTATGAAGACAGAGAGTTTTGGGAAGGAATTCCAGAGTTGGAGCCACACAGTGAACTGCAGACCCCAATGGTGAAAGGATTAAAATGGGGAATGGTCAGGGAGCCAGGATTAAAGGAAAACAGATATCAGAGGATGGTGGGACTGGGGGATATAGGGAGGGCTCATTTACAGAAGACAGTACCAAACTTTAACCACATCTCGTGTGAAGAAGTGCTTCCTAATTTAGAATTGAAAGAAGTTTAGAAGTTTATGTATTAGTGTCACAAGTCGGCTTACATTAACACGGTAATGAAGTTACTGTGAAAATCCCTTAGTCACCACACTCCGGCGCCTGTTCGGGTTACACTGAGGGAGAATTTAGCATGGCCAATGCACCCTAAACAGCACATCTTTCAGACTGAGGGAGGAAACCGGAGCATCCGGAGGAAACCCACGCAGACACAGGGAGAACATGCGGACTCCGCACAGACAGGAATAAATGAATCTTTTTCTAACTAGCAGGCAGTGACGAGTGGGGTCCCGCAGGGGTCAGTTCTTGGGTCCCAGCTATTCACAAAACACATCAGTGATTTGGATGAGGGAACCAAACGTAATATTCTCAAGTTTGCTGATGAGGCGAAACTTAGTGGGAATGTGAGTGATGGGGAGGATGTTAAGAGGCTTCGGGGTGATTTAGACAAGTTGAGTGAGTGGGGAAATACATGGCAGATGCAGAATAATGTGGATAAATGTGACGTTATCCACTTTGGACGGAGGAAGAGAATGGCAGAGTATTAGTTGAATGGTGATAGATTGGGAAATGTTGTACAAAGGGACCTGGGTATCTGAGAACACCAGTCACTGAAAGCAAGCATGCAGCTACAGCAAGCAGTTAGGACGACCAATGGGATGTTGTCCTTCATTGCAAGAGGATTGGAGTAGAAGAGCAAGGATGTCTTACTGCAGCTGGACAGAGCCTCGGTGAGACCACACCTGGAGTCTTGTGTGCAGTGTTCCTCTCCTTATCTGAGGAAGGATGTACTTGCCACAGAGGGAGAGCAGTGAATGTTCACCAGACTGATTCCTGGGATGGCAGCATTGATGTCTGAGGGGAGATTGGGTCGGCTGGCCCTGTGTTCACTGGAATGTAGAAGAGTGAGCGGGGATCTAATTGAAAGGTATAAAATTCTGACAGTGCTGGACAGGCTGGATACAGGGATATTGTTTCCTCCGGCTGGGGGTGTCTGGAACAAGGGGTCACAGTCTCAGGATATGGGGGAGGCCATTTGGGACTGAGATGAGGGAAAACCTCTTCACTCAGATGGTGGTGAACCTGTGGAATTCTCTCCCACAGAAAGCTGTGGAGACCAAGTCACTGAATATATTTAAGAAGGAAAGAGATAGATTTCTAGACCCTAAAGGTGTCGAGGTGTATGGGGAGAGCGCTGGGGTATGGCATTGAGACAGAGGATCGGCCATGATAGTGTTGAATGGTGGGTCAGGCTCGAAGGGCTGAATGGCCTCCTCCTCCTCCTATTTTCTATGTTGATGTGACCGCCCCAAGTCTCTTTGTGCCTCCACTCTTTCCAGCCTTTCCCCATTCATAAAGCAACGTGTTCTATCCTTTTTAAAGTGGGTGACCACACAATTGTCTCCAATGAAATCCATCTTTCACTCTTTGAACCATTCAGTGAAGACATTTCACTTTAGGGCGGCACGGTGGCACAGTGGTTCGTACTGCTGCCTCACAGCGCCAGGGACCCAGGTTCAATTCCAGCCTCAGCTCGCTGTCAGTGTAGAGTTCTCCCAGTGTCTGCGTGGGTTTCCTCCGGGTGCTCCAGTTTCCTCCCACAGTCCAAACATGTGCGGGTTAGGTGGATTGGCCATGATAAATTGACCTTAGTGTCAGGGGATTAACAGGGTAAATATATGGGGTTACGGGAATCGGGCCTGGGTGGGATTGTGGTCGATGCAGACTCGATGGGCCGAATGGTCTGCCCTTCAGGGATTCTATGATTCTAGGATCTCAAATCATTGATAAATACGATGAAACTGAGACAGACACGGGGGCTTTGCAGCAGCAGGCAGAATGGGAATCATTGCATCCTGCACCGAGTTTTATTACACAACCAATTTCAGAAAATTCACAACTCTAATTCACAACAGCAAAGTGTGGGATTGCAAACTTGGAATTATTAGCCCAGGACTAAAGTTTAAAAGCTAAACACTGACATTCGGAAACAGGAGATGGCCTCACATCTTCAATTCTGTGATTGTCCCCCATCTCCTGCTCTGAATATTACAATATCTCTGCCCCCTTCATGTGTCTGCAGACTTTGAAAGTTACTCAGACATCGGTGAAACTAGTCTTTATCTCGGGGCATTTCCTGTGAAATATGCACCTTCTGCAACGAGACACAATCTAATTGACGCTTTCTGATACAATCTGAATCTCCTTTCAAACAACCTCCCAACCCCACTGTGCAGGAATGTCACCTTTTGTCACATTCCCCAACACAATTGTTGACACTTTATCAGGCGGGAAAAGTAGATTCAACTGACAGATTCTGAGCACCAGGTTGAATCTTTAAGATGTAAAAATGAACTGAAAGCCCAGGTCTCTCTGTTCCTGCATCCATTTTAACATTGACCCATTGATTTTAAATTGCTTCTCCTGTATAAAAATATCATCTATCAACCTCAGATTTAAACATTAATAAGTGACTGAGCATCAACTGCGAATTATAGAAGGTCGTTCCAAACTAATATCACAGCTGGTGTGGCAAAGTATTTCTGAATTCCACTCCGACAAGTCTAAAATCCTCAACATTGTTTGAAATCCAATGTCCCCAAGTCCTGGACTCCCCAACCAGCAGGAAAAGTTGTTCTTTATCAGTCCTCTCCATTCCCCTTATTATCTTGAAGTGTTTGATCCAATCATCCCGTAGCCTAAATTCCAGCATTACAGAGTAACACTTCAACTACACTTTTCAACAAACAATCCCAAACCAAATACAGAACAGGGCTCATAGAATCCTGCAGTGCAGGAGGCCATTCGGCCCATCGAGTCTGCACTGACCACAATCCCACCCAGGCCCCATCCCTATAATCCCATACATTTACCTCAGCTAATCCTCCTGACACTAAGGGACAATTTAGCTTGGTCAATCCACCTAACCTGTACACCTGATAGAAGTCTGCCAGATTATGAGGGGCATGGACAGAGTGGATAGTCAGAAGCTTTTTCCCAGGGTGGAAGAGTTATTACTCGGGGGCAGAGGTTTAAGGTGCGAGGGGCAAGGTTTAAAGGAGATGTGGGAGGAATGTTTTTTTACACAGAGGGTGGTGGGTGCCTGGAACTCGTTGCCAGGGGAGGGAGTGGAAACGGATACGATAGTGACTTTTCAAGGGCGTCTTGACAAAGACATGAATAAGATGGGAATGGAGGGATATGGTCCCCGGAAGGGTAGGGGGTTTTAGTTCAGTCAGGCAGCATGGTCGGTGCAGGATTTGAGAGCCGAAAGACCTGTTCCCGTGCTGTAATTTTCTTTGTTCTACCTTTGGAGTGTGGGATGAAACCGGAGCACCCGGAGGAAACCCACACAAACACGGGAAGGACGTTCAAACTCCAGTCAGAAAGTGACCCATGCTGGGAATCGAAGGCGTGTCCCTGGCATTGTGAGGAAGCAGTGCTAACCCCTGCATCACTGTGCCACCCCCATATTGAAAAATTGGGTTCAAATTCAAGACAGCCGCAAATTCACTTTGAGAAAAGTTCCCTCTGCTGTGTCAAATGAATTTTTAATTGAGGATTTTTATTTCTGGGAAAACTGAACTCACATTGAACAGCATCCCAGTGTGGGATTTAAACTCTAGTTTGTTTCAGTCATGGGGAGAGAGATGGAGCGAGAGGGAGAGATACAGATACAGAGGCAGAGAGACACACAAACAGGATGGGATAGTGCTGTACATGTTTCAGAGCTGACACTGAGACACACACGAGATGTACAATCGCAGATCAGAGTGAATCATTCTCTGTTACCTGCAGTGTCCTGGACATGGACAGAAGCTGACACTCAGACACACACAACAACAACTTGCATTTATATAGCACCTTGGACAGTATTATCCCAAGATGCTTCACACTCCCAGGACAGGGACAGCACAGGGTTAGATACAGAGTAAAGCTCCCTCTGCACTGTCCACATCAAACACGACCAGGACAGGTAGAGCACGGGCTTAGTAACAGAGTAAAGCTCCCTCTACACTGTCCCCATCAAACACTCCCAGGACAGGTACAGCACGGGGTTCGATACAGAGTAAAGCTTCCTCTACGCTGTCCCCATCAAACACTGCCAGGACAGATACAGCCCGGGATTAGATACAGAATAAAGATCCCTCTACACTATCCCCATCAAACACTCCGAGGACAGGTACAGCACGGGGTTAGATACAGAGTAAAGCTCCCTCTGCACTGTCCACATCAAACACGACCAGGACAGGTAGAGCACGGGCTTAGATACAGAGTAAAGCTCCCTCTACACTGTCCCCATCAAACACTCCCAGGACAGGTACAGCACGGGGTTAGATACAGAGTAAAGCTCCCTCGACACTGTCCCCATCAAACACTCCCAGGACAGGTACAGCACTAGGTTAGATACAGAGTAAAGCTCCCTCTACACTGTCCCCATCAAACACTCCCTGGACAGGTACAGCACAGGGTTAGATACAGAGTAAATCTCCCTCTGCACTGTCCCCATCAAACACTCCCAGGACAGGTACAGCACGGGGTTAGATACAGAGTAAAGCTCCCTCTGCACTGTCCCCCATCAAACACTCGCAGGACAGGTACAGAGTAAAGCTCCCTCTACACTGTCCACATCAAACACGACCAGGACAGGAAGAGCACGGGGTTAGGTACAGAGTAAAGTTCCCTCTACACTGTCCCTATCAAACACTCCCAGGACAGGTACAGCACGGGGTTAGATACAAAGTATAGCTCCCTCGACACTGTCCCCTTCAATCACTCCCAGGACAAGGACAGCATGGGCTATGTACAGGGTAAAGCTCCCTCTGCACTGTCCCCATCAAACACTCCCTGGACAGGTACAGCACGGGGTGAGATACAGAGTAAAGCTCCCTCGACACTGTCCCCATCAAACAATCCCAGGACAGGTACAACAAGGGGTTAGATACAGAGTAAAGCTCCCTCTACACTGTCCCCATGAAACACACCCAGGACAGGTGCAGCACGGGATTAGATACAGAGTAAAGCTCCCTCTACACTGTTCCCATCAAACACACTCAGGACAGGTGCAGCACGGTGTTAGATACAGAGTAAATCTCCCTCTACACTGTCCCACATCAAACATTCCCAGGATTGATACAGCATGGAGTTAGACACAGAGTAAAGCTCCCTCGACACTGTCCCCAAAAAACACTCCCAGGAAAGGTACAGCACGGGGTTCGATACAGAGTAAAGCTCCCTCTACGCTATCCCCATCAAACACTCCCAGGACAGGTACAGCACGGGGTTAGATACAGAGTAAAGCTCCCTCTGCACTGTCCACATCAAACACGACCAGGACAGGTAGAGCACGGGCTTAGTAACAGAGTAAAGCTCCCTCTACACTGTCCCCATCAAACACTCCCAGGACAGGTACAGCACGGGGTTCGATACAGAGTAAAGCTTCCTCTACGCTGTCCCCATCAAACACTGCCAGGACAGATACAGCCCGGGATTAGATACAGAATAAAGATCCCTCTACACTATCCCCATCAAACACTCCGAGGACAGGTACAGCACGGGGTTAGATACAGAGTAAAGCTCCCTCTGCACTGTCCACATCAAACACGACCAGGACAGGTAGAGCACGGGCTTAGATACAGAGTAAAGCTCCCTCTACACTGTCCCCATCAAACACTCCCAGGACAGGTACAGCACGGGGTTAGATACAGAGTAAAGCTCCCTCGACACTGTCCCCATCAAACACTCCCAGGACAGGTACAGCACTAGGTTAGATACAGAGTAAAGCTCCCTCTACACTGTCCCCATCAAACACTCCCTGGACAGGTACAGCACAGGGTTAGATACAGAGTAAATCTCCCTCTGCACTGTCCCCATCAAACACTCCCAGGACAGGTACAGCACGGGGTTAGATACAGAGTAAAGCTCCCTCTGCACTGTCCCCCATCAAACACTCGCAGGACAGGTACAGAGTAAAGCTCCCTCTACACTGTCCACATCAAAGACGACCAGGACAGGAAGAGCACGGGGTTAGGTACAGAGTAAAGTTCCCTCTACACTGTCCCTATCAAACACTCCCAGGACAGGTACAGCACGGGGTTAGATACAAAGTATAGCTCCCTCGACACTGTCCCCTTCAATCACTCCCAGGACAAGGACAGCATGGGCTATGTACAGGGTAAAGCTCCCTCTGCACTGTCCCCATCAAACACTCCCTGGACAGGTACAGCACGGGGTGAGATACAGAGTAAAGCTCCCTCGACACTGTCCCCATCAAACAATCCCAGGACAGGTACAACAAGGGGTTAGATACAGAGTAAAGCTCCCTCTACACTGTCCCCATGAAACACACCCAGGACAGGTGCAGCACGGGATTAGATACAGAGTAAAGCTCCCTCTACACTGTTCCCATCAAACACACTCAGGACAGGTGCAGCACGGTGTTAGATACAGAGTAAATCTCCCTCTACACTGTCCCACATCAAACATTCCCAGGATTGATACAGCATGGAGTTAGACACAGAGTAAAGCTCCCTCGACACTGTCCCCAAAAAACACTCCCAGGAAAGGTACAGCACGGGGTTCGATACAGAGTAAAGCTCCCTCTACGCTATCCCCATCAAACACTCCCAGGACAGGTACAGCACGGGGTTAGATACAGAGTAAAGCTCCCTCGACACCGTCCGCATCAAACACTCCCAGGTCAGATACAGCACGGGGTTAGATACAGAGTAAAGCTCCCTCGACACTGTCCCCATCAAAGACACCCAGGACAGGTACAGAACGGGGTTAGATACAGAGTAAAGCTCCCTCTACACTGTCCCACATCAAACATTCCCAGGATTGATACAGCATGGAGTTAGACACAGAGTAAAGCTCCCTCGACACTGTCCCCAAAAAACACGCCCAGGACAGGTACAGCACGGGTTTCGATACAGAGTAAAGCTCCCTCTACGCTGTCCCCATCAAACACTGCCAGGACAGATACAGCCCGGGATTAGATACAGAATAAAGATCCCTCTACACTATCCCCATCAAACACTCCGAGGACAGGTACAGCACGGGGTTAGATACAGAGTAAAGCTCCCTCTACACTGTCCTCATCAAACACTCCCAGGACAGGTACAGCACGGGGTTAGATACAGAGTAAAGCTCCCTCCACACTGTCTCCATCAAACACTCCCAGGACAGGTACAGCACGGGGTTCGATACAGAGTAAAGCTCCCTCTACGCTGTCCCCATCAAACACTCCCAGGACAGGTACAGCACGGGGTTAGATACAGAGTAAAGCTCCCTCTAAACTGTCCCCACCAAACACACTCAGGACAGGTACAGCACGGGGTTAGATACAGAGTAAAGCTCCCTGTACAGTGTCCCCATGAAACACACCCAGGACAGATACAGCACGGGATTAGATACAGAGTAAAGCTCCCTCTACACTGTCCCCATCAAACACACCCAGGACAGATACAGCACGGGATTAGATACAGAGTAAAGCTCCCTGTACACTGTCCCCATGAAACACACTCAGGACAGGTGCAGCACGGGATTAGATACAGAGTAAAGCTCCCTCTACACTGTCCCCATCAAACACTCCGAGGACAGGTACAGCACGGGGTTAGATACAGAGTAAAGCTCCCTCTACACTGTCCCCATCAAACACTCCCAGGACAGATAGAGCCCGGGATTAGATACAGAATAAAGCCCCCTCTACACTGTCCCCATCAAACACTCCCAGGACAGAGACAGCACGGGGTTAGATCCAGAGTAAAGCTCCCTCTACACTGTCCCCTTCAAACACTCCCAGGACAGGTACAGCACGGGGTTAGATACAGAGTACAGCTCCCTCTAAACTGTCCTCACCAAACACACTCAGGACAGGTGCAGCATGGGGTTAGATACAGAGTAAAGCTCCCTCGACTCCGTCCCCATCAAACACTCCCAGGACAGGTACAGCACGGGGTTAGATACAGAGTAAAGCTCCCTCTGCACTGTCCCCTTCAAACACTCCCTGGACAGGTACAGCACGGGGTTAGAAAGATAGAGAAGCTCCCTCTCCACTGTCCCCATCAAACACACTCAGGACAGGTGCAGCACGGGGTTAGATACAGAGTAAAGCTCCCACTACACTGTTCCCATCAAACACTCCCAGGACAGATACAGCACGGGGTTAGATACAAAGTAAAGCTCACTCTACACTGTCCCCTTCAAACACTCCCAGGACAGGTACAGCACGGGGATAGATACAGAGTAAAGCTCCCTCTACACTGTCCGCATCAAACACTCCCAGGACAGGGACAGCACGGTGTTAGATACAGAGTGAAGCTCCCTCGACACTGTCCCCATCAAACTCTCCCAGGACAGGTACAGCACGGTGTTAGATACAGAGTAAAGCTCCCAGAACACTGTCCCCATCAAACACACCCAGGACAGAGACAGCCCGGGATTAGATACAGAGTAAAGCTCCCTGTACACTGACCCCATGAAACTCACTCAGGACAGGTGCAGCACGGGGTTAGATCCAGAGTAAAGCTCCCTCTACACTGTCCGCATCAAACACTCCCAGGACAGGGACAGCACGGGGTTAGATACAGAGTAAAGCTCCCTCGACACTGTCCCCATCAAACACTCGCAGGACAGGTACAGCACGGGGTTAGATACAGAGTAAAGCTCCCTCTACACTGTCCCCTTCAAACACTCCCAGGACAGGTACAGCACGGGACGAGATACAGAGTAAAGCTCCCTGTACACTGACCCCATGAAACTCACTCAGGACAGGTGCAGCACGGGATTAGATACAGAGTAAAGCTCCCTCTACACTGTTCCCATCAAACACACTCAGGACAGGTGCAGCACGGTGTTAGATACAGAGTAAATCTCCCTCTACACTGTCCCACATCAAACATTCCCAGGATTGATACAGCATGGAGTTAGACACAGAGTAAAGCTCCCTCGACACTGTCCCCAAAAAACACTCCCAGGAAAGGTACAGCACGGGGTTCGATACAGAGTAAAGCTCCCTCTACGCTATCCCCATCAAACACTCCCAGGACAGGTACAGCACGGGGTTAGATACAGAGTAAAGCTCCCTCGACACCGTCCGCATCAAACACTCCCAGGTCAGATACAGCACGGGGTTAGATACAGAGTAAAGCTCCCTCGACACTGTCCCCATCAAAGACACCCAGGACAGTTACAGAACGGGGTTAGATACAGAGTAAAGCTCCCTCTACACTGTCCCACATCAAACATTCCCAGGATTGATACAGCATGGAGTTAGACACAGAGTAAAGCTCCCTCGACACTGTCCCCAAAAAACACGCCCAGGACAGGTACAGCACGGGTTTCGATACAGAGTAAAGCTCCCTCTACGCTGTCCCCATCAAACACTGCCAGGACAGATACAGCCCGGGATTAGATACAGAATAAAGATCCCTCTACACTATCCCCATCAAACACTCCGAGGACAGGTACAGCACGGGGTTAGATACAGAGTAAAGCTCCCTCTACACTGTCCTCATCAAACACTCCCAGGACAGGTACAGCACGGGGTTAGATACAGAGTAAAGCTCCCTCCACACTGTCTCCATCAAACACTCCCAGGACAGGTACAGCACGGGGTTCGATACAGAGTAAAGCTCCCTCTACGCTGTCCCCATCAAACACTCCCAGGACAGGTACAGCACGGGGTTAGATACAGAGTAAAGCTCCCTCTAAACTGTCCCCACCAAACACACTCAGGACAGGTACAGCACGGGGTTAGATACAGAGTAAAGCTCCCTGTACAGTGTCCCCATGAAACACACCCAGGACAGATACAGCACGGGATTAGATACAGAGTAAAGCTCCCTCTACACTGTCCCCATCAAACACACCCAGGACAGATACAGCACGGGATTAGATACAGAGTAAAGCTCCCTGTACACTGTCCCCATGAAACACACTCAGGACAGGTGCAGCACGGGATTAGATACAGAGTAAAGCTCCCTCTACACTGTCCCCATCAAACGCTCCCAGGACAGGTACAGCACGGGGTTAGATACAGAGTAAAGCTCCCTCTACACTGTCCCCATCAAACACTCCCAGGACAGATAGAGCCCGGGATTAGATACAGAATAAAGCCCCCTCTACACTGTCCCCATCAAACACTCCCAGGACAGAGACAGCACGGGGTTAGATCCAGAGTAAAGCTCCCTCTACACTGTCCCCTTCAAACACTCCCAGGACAGGTACAGCACGGGGTTAGATACAGAGTACAGCTCCCTCTAAACTGTCCTCACCAAACACACTCAGGACAGGTGCAGCATGGGGTTAGATACAGAGTAAAGCTCCCTCGACTCCGTCCCCATCAAACACTCCCAGGACAGGTACAGCACGGGGTTAGATACAGAGTAAAGCTCCCTCTGCACTGTCCCCTTCAAACACTCCCTGGACAGGTACAGCACGGGGTTAGAAAGATAGAGAAGCTCCCTCTCCACTGTCCCCATCAAACACACTCAGGACAGGTGCAGCACGGGGTTAGATACAGAGTAAAGCTCCCACTACACTGTTCCCATCAAACACTCCCAGGACAGATACAGCACGGGGTTAGATACAAAGTAAAGCTCACTCTACACTGTCCCCTTCAAACACTCCCAGGACAGGTACAGCACGGGGATAGATACAGAGTAAAGCTCCCTCTACACTGTCCGCATCAAACACTCCCAGGACAGGGACAGCACGGTGTTAGATACAGAGTGAAGCTCCCTCGACACTGTCCCCATCAAACTCTCCCAGGACAGGTACAGCACGGTGTTAGATACAGAGTAAAGCTCCCAGAACACTGTCCCCATCAAACACACCCAGGACAGAGACAGCCCGGGATTAGATACAGAGTAAAGCTCCCTGTACACTGACCCCATGAAACTCACTCAGGACAGGTGCAGCACGGGGTTAGATCCAGAGTAAAGCTCCCTCTACACTGTCCGCATCAAACACTCCCAGGACAGGGACAGCACGGGGTTAGATACAGAGTAAAGCTCCCTCGACACTGTCCCCATCAAACACTCGCAGGACAGGTACAGCACGGGGTTAGATACAGAGTAAAGCTCCCTCTACACTGTCCCCTTCAAACACTCCCAGGACAGGTACAGCACGGGACGAGATACAGAGTAAAGCTCCCTGTACACTGACCCCATGAAACTCACTCAGGACAGGTGCAGCACGGGATTAGATACAGAGTAAAGCTCCCTCTACACTGTTCCCATCAAACACACTCAGGACAGGTGCAGCACGGTGTTAGATACAGAGTAAATCTCCCTCTACACTGTCCCACATCAAACATTCCCAGGATTGATACAGCATGGAGTTAGACACAGAGTAAAGCTCCCTCGACACTGTCCCCAAAAAACACTCCCAGGAAAGGTACAGCACGGGGTTCGATACAGAGTAAAGCTCCCTCTACGCTATCCCCATCAAACACTCCCAGGACAGGTACAGCACGGGGTTAGATACAGAGTAAAGCTCCCTCGACACCGTCCGCATCAAACACTCCCAGGTCAGATACAGCACGGGGTTAGATACAGAGTAAAGCTCCCTCGACACTGTCCCCATCAAAGACACCCAGGACAGTTACAGAACGGGGTTAGATACAGAGTAAAGCTCCCTCTACACTGTCCCACATCAAACATTCCCAGGATTGATACAGCATGGAGTTAGACACAGAGTAAAGCTCCCTCGACACTGTCCCCAAAAAACACGCCCAGGACAGGTACAGCACGGGTTTCGATACAGAGTAAAGCTCCCTCTACGCTGTCCCCATCAAACACTGCCAGGACAGATACAGCCCGGGATTAGATACAGAATAAAGATCCCTCTACACTATCCCCATCAAACACTCCGAGGACAGGTACAGCACGGGGTTAGATACAGAGTAAAGCTCCCTCTACACTGTCCTCATCAAACACTCCCAGGACAGGTACAGCACGGGGTTAGATACAGAGTAAAGCTCCCTCCACACTGTCTCCATCAAACACTCCCAGGACAGGTACAGCACGGGGTTCGATACAGAGTAAAGCTCCCTCTACGCTGTCCCCATCAAACACTCCCAGGACAGGTACAGCACGGGGTTAGATACAGAGTAAAGCTCCCTCTAAACTGTCCCCACCAAACACACTCAGGACAGGTACAGCACGGGGTTAGATACAGAGTAAAGCTCCCTGTACAGTGTCCCCATGAAACACACCCAGGACAGATACAGCACGGGATTAGATACAGAGTAAAGCTCCCTCTACACTGTCCCCATCAAACACACCCAGGACAGATACAGCACGGGATTAGATACAGAGTAAAGCTCCCTGTACACTGTCCCCATGAAACACACTCAGGACAGGTGCAGCACGGGATTAGATACAGAGTAAAGCTCCCTCTACACTGTCCCCATCAAACGCTCCCAGGACAGGTACAGCACGGGGTTAGATACAGAGTAAAGCTCCCTCTACACTGTCCCCATCAAACACTCCCAGGACAGATAGAGCCCGGGATTAGATACAGAATAAAGCCCCCTCTACACTGTCCCCATCAAACACTCCCAGGACAGAGACAGCACGGGGTTAGATCCAGAGTAAAGCTCCCTCTACACTGTCCCCTTCAAACACTCCCAGGACAGGTACAGCACGGGGTTAGATACAGAGTACAGCTCCCTCTAAACTGTCCTCACCAAACACACTCAGGACAGGTGCAGCATGGGGTTAGATACAGAGTAAAGCTCCCTCGACTCCGTCCCCATCAAACACTCCCAGGACAGGTACAGCACGGGGTTAGATACAGAGTAAAGCTCCCTCTGCACTGTCCCCTTCAAACACTCCCTGGACAGGTACAGCACGGGGTTAGAAAGATAGAGAAGCTCCCTCTCCACTGTCCCCATCAAACACACTCAGGACAGGTGCAGCACGGGGTTAGATACAGAGTAAAGCTCCCACTACACTGTTCCCATCAAACACTCCCAGGACAGATACAGCACGGGGTTAGATACAAAGTAAAGCTCACTCTACACTGTCCCCTTCAAACACTCCCAGGACAGGTACAGCACGGGGATAGATACAGAGTAAAGCTCCCTCTACACTGTCCGCATCAAACACTCCCAGGACAGGGACAGCACGGTGTTAGATACAGAGTGAAGCTCCCTCGACACTGTCCCCATCAAACTCTCCCAGGACAGGTACAGCACGGTGTTAGATACAGAGTAAAGCTCCCAGAACACTGTCCCCATCAAACACACCCAGGACAGAGACAGCCCGGGATTAGATACAGAGTAAAGCTCCCTGTACACTGACCCCATGAAACTCACTCAGGACAGGTGCAGCACGGGGTTAGATCCAGAGTAAAGCTCCCTCTACACTGTCCGCATCAAACACTCCCAGGACAGGGACAGCACGGGGTTAGATACAGAGTAAAGCTCCCTCGACACTGTCCCCATCAAACACTCGCAGGACAGGTACAGCACGGGGTTAGATACAGAGTAAAGCTCCCTCTACACTGTCCCCTTCAAACACTCCCAGGACAGGTACAGCACGGGACGAGATACAGAGTAAAGCTCCCTCTACACTGTCCCCTTCAAACACTCCCAGGACAGGTACAGCACGTGGTTAGATCCAGAGTAAAGCTCCCTCTACACTGTCCCCTTCAAACACTCCCAGGACAGGTACAGCTCGGGGTTAGATACAGAGTAAAGCTCCCACTACACTGTTCCCATCAAACACTCCCAGGACAGGTACAGCACGGGGTTAGATACAGAGTAAAGCTCCCTCGACACCGTCCGCATCAAACACTCCCAGGTCAGATACAGCACGGGGTTAGATACAGAGTAAAGCTCCCTCGACACTGTCCCCATCAAAGACACCCAGGACAGTTACAGAACGGGGTTAGATACAGAGTAAAGCTCCCTCTACACTGTCCCACATCAAACATTCCCAGGATTGATACAGCATGGAGTTAGACACAGAGTAAAGCTCCCTCGACACTGTCCCCAAAAAACACTCCCAGGACAGGTACAGCACGGGTTTCGATACAGAGTAAAGCTCCCTCTACGCTGTCCCCATCAAACACTGCCAGGACAGATACAGCCCGGGATTAGATACAGAATAAAGATCCCTCTACACTATCCCCATCAAACACTCCGAGGACAGGTACAGCACGGGGTTAGATACAGAGTAAAGCTCCCTCTACACTGTCCTCATCAAACACTCCCAGGACAGGTACAGCACGGGGTTAGATACAGAGTAAAGCTCCCTCCACACTGTCTCCATCAAACACTCCCAGGACAGGTACAGCACGAGGTTCGATACAGAGTAAAGCTCCCTCTACGCTGTCCCCATCAAACACTCCCAGGACAGGTACAGCACGGGGTTAGATACAGAGTAAAGCTCCCTCTAAACTTTCCCCACCAAACACACTCAGGACAGGTACAGCACGGGGTTAGATACAGAGTAAAGCTCCCTGTACAGTGTCCCCATGAAACACACCCAGGACAGATACAGCACGGGATTAGATACAGAGTAAAGCTCCCTCTACACTGTCCCCATCAAACACACCCAGGACAGATACAGCACGGGATTAGATACAGAGTAAAGCTCCCTGTCCACTGTCCCCATGAAACACACTCAGGACAGGTGCAGCACGGGATTAGATACAGAGTAAAGCTCCCTCTACACTGTCCCCATCAAACACTCCCAGGACAGAGACAGCACGGGGTTAGATCCAGAGTAAAGCTCCCTCTACACTGTCCCCTTCAAACACTCCCAGGACAGGTACAGCACGGGGTTAGATACAGAGTACAGCTCCCTCTAAACTGTCCTCACCAAACACACTCAGGACAGGTGCAGCATGGGGTTAGATACAGAGTAAAGCTGCCTCGACTCCGTCCCCATCAAACACTCCCAGGACAGGTACAGCACGGGGTTAGATACAGAGTAAAGCTCCCTCTGCACTGTCCCCTTCAAACACTCCCTGGACAGGTACAGCACGGGGTTAGAAAGATAGAGAAGCTCCCTCTCCACTGTCCCCATCAATCACACTCAGGACAGGTGCAGCACGGGGTTAGATACAGAGTAAAGCTCCCACTACACTGTTCCCATCAAACACTCCCAGGACAGATACAGCACGGGGTTAGATACAAAGTAAAGCTCACTCTACACTATCCCCTTCAAACACTCCCAGGACAGGTACAGCACGGGGATAGATACAGAGTAAAGCTCCCTCTACACTGTCCGCATCAAACACTCCCAGGACAGGGACAGCACGGTGTTAGATACAGAGTGAAGCTCCCTCGACACTGTCCCCATCAAACTCTCCCAGGACAGGTACAGCACGGTGTTAGATACAGAGTAAAGCTCCCAGAACACTGTCCCCATCAAACACACCCAGGACAGAGACAGCCCGGGATTAGATACAGAGTAAAGCTCCCTGTACACTGACCCCATGAAACTCACTCAGGACAGGTGCAGCACGGGGTTAGATCCAGAGTAAAGCTCCCTCTACACTGTCCGCATCAAACACTCCCAGGACAGGGACAGCACGGGGTTAGATACAGAGTAAAGCTCCCTCGACACTGTCCCCATCAAACACTCGCAGGACAGGTACAGCACGGGGTTAGATACAGAGTAAAGCTCCCTCTACACTGTCCCCTTCAAACACTCACAGGACAGGTACAGCACGGGACGAGATACAGAGTAAAGCTCCCTCTACACTGTCCCCTTCAAACACTCCCAGGACAGGTACAGCACGGGGTTAGATCCAGAGTAAAGCTCCCTCTACACTGTCCCCTTCAAACACTCCCAGGACAGGTACAGCTCGGGGTTAGATACAGAGTAAAGCTCCCACTACACTGTTCCCATCAAACACTCCCAGGACAGATACAGCACGGGGTTAGATACAGAGTAAAGCTCCCTCTACACTGTCCCACATCAAACACTCCCAGGACTGATACAGCATGGAGTTAGACACAGGGTAAAGCTCCCTCTACACTGTCCCCATCAAACACTCCCAGGACAGGGACAGCACGGTGTTAGATACAGAGTAAAGCTCCCTCGACACTGTCCCCCATCAAACACTCCCAGGACAGATACAGCACGGGATTAGATACAGAGTAAAGCTCCCTCTACACTGTCCGCATCAAACACTCCCAGGACAGGGAGAGCACGGTGTTAGATACAGAGTAAAGCTCCCTCGACACTGTCCCCATCAAACACTCCCAGGACCGGGACAGCACGGTGTTAGATACAGAGTAAAGCTCCCTCGACACTGTCCCCATCAAACACACCCAGGACAGAGACAGCACGGGATTAGATACAGAGTAAAGCTCCCTCTACACTGTCCGCATCAAACACTCCCAGGACAGGGAGAGCACGGTGTTAGATACAGAGTAAAGCTCCCTCGACACTGTCCCCATCAAACACTCCCAGGACCGGGACAGCACGGTGTTAGATACAGAGTAAAGCTCCCTCGACACTGTCCCCATCAAACACACCCAGGACAGAGACAGCACGGGATTAGATACAGAGTAAAGCTCCCTGTACACTGACCCCATGAAACACACTCAGGACAGGTGCAGCACGGGGTTAGATACAGAGTAAAGCTCCCTCGACACTGTCCCCATCAAACACTCACAGGACAGGTACAGCACGGGGTTAGATCCAGAGTAAAGCTCCCTCGACACTGTCCGCATCAAACACTCCCAGGACAGGGACAGCACGGGGTTAGAAACAGAGTAAAGCTCCCTCGACACTGTCCCCATCAAACACTCGCAGGACAGGTACAGCACGGAGTTAGATACAGAGTAAAGCTCCCTCTACACTGTTCCGTTCAAACACTCCCTGGACAGGGACAGCACGGGGTTAGATCCAGAGTAAAGCTCCCTCTACACTGTCCCCATCAAACACTCCCAGGACAGGGACAGCACAGGGTTAGGTACAGAGTAAAGCTCCCTCAACACGGGTCCCCTTCAAACACTCCCAGGACAGTTTGAGCACGGGGCGAGATACAGAGTAAAGCTCCCTCTCCAATGTCCCCATCAAACACTCCCAGGATAGGTACAGCACGGGGTTAGATACAGTGTAAAGCTCCCTCCATACTGTTCCCATCAAACACTCCCAGGACAGGTGCAGCACGGGGTTAGATACAGAGTAAAGCTCCCTCTACACTGTCCCCTTCAAACACTCCCAGGACAGGTACAGCACGGGGTTAGATACAGAGTAAAGCTCCCTCTGCACTTTCCCACATCAAAACACTCCCAGGATTGATACAGCATGGAGTTAGATACAGAGTAAATCTCCCTCTACACTGTCGCCATTAAATACTCCCAGGACAGATACAGCAAGGCTTTCGATGCAGAGTAAAGCTGCCTCGACACTCCCCTTCATACACTCCCAGGACAGATACAGTGTTGAAGTTAACAGTCTGTCCGTTTCATTTCCATCTCCTCTGCACCCGCTCTCGAACACAAATAATTGTCTGGTAGAAAGTGAGAAGGAGCCTCGACAGAGAGGTTGGGAAAGATTGAATGGGGAGAGGCAGAAACCCTCAACACATTTCAAAACTACACTGATTTCCACTTGAAGGAATAACTTCTCCACCCCAACACTATCCCGTCATTCTCGATAAGCCCATGCTGCCCGTGTTCTGTGATAAATTACACGCAAGTGAAAAGATTATTTTAAATAGTGGGGTTACATTTGCCACCCCCCAATCTGTAGGAACTGCTCCAGAGTCTATAGAATTTTGGAAGATGACCAGCAATGCATCCAATATTTCCAGCGCCGCTTCCTTTAATACTCTGGGATGTAGATTATCAGGCCCTGGGGATTTGTCAGCCTTTAACCCCATTCATTCCCCCAGCACCATTTTCTTACTAATACTGATTTCCTTCAATTCAATTCCACACTCTCACTAAACCATTGGTTCCCTAACATTTCTGCCAGGTTATCTGTGCCTCTTTTGTGAAGACAGAACCAAAGTATACGTTCAATTCTGCTGCCATTTCTTTGCTCCCCATTATAATTTCCCCGGAGAGATGGAGAGAGGCAGAGTCACTGAGAGATAGGGATGAGATCGTAATGCAGAGAGTAACAGTGAGATATTCAGGTTGGCAAGCAGCTAATAGTGGGGTACAACAAGGATCACTCCAAAGCCACAGATATTGCCTCATGTTGCCGCTGTCGCCATTTACCTTAAATCAGCATCCTCTGCTTTCCAAGCTTTCCCCCAATGTGCCGATTATCTCAAAGCCGATCCTCTCAGTCCCGGGACATCACTGCAGGAGTTCCTCAGGGTGAGTGTCCGAGGCCCCAACCATCTTCAGCTGCTCCATCACTGACCTTCCCTCCATAGGTGAGATGTTCGCTGATGATCGCAGCATTCACAACTCCTCAGATTGTGAAATAGTCAATGCCGGAATACTGAGCAGGACAGGCAGCATCTGTGGAAAGAGAAGCAGATTCTGGGACTGGGGGGACTGAGAGACAGGAAGATAGTGAAACACACACACACACACACACACATAGATACACGCACAGTCTCACACACACACACAGATAGAGAACAGTCCCACAGTCTCACTCACAATATCCTAATCTCCCTGGCATTAAGGGGCAATTTATCACGGCCAATCAACCTAACGCGCGCATCTTTGGAGTGTGGGAGGAAACCGGAGCACCAGGAGGAAACCCATGCAGACACGGGGAGAACGTGCAAACTCCACACAGACAGTGACCTGAGACCAGAATTGAACCCGGGTCCGTTGCACTGTGAGGCAGCAGAGCTAACCACTGTTACACCCATGTTGGCCTTCATTGCAAGAGGATTGGAGTAGAAGAGCAAGGATGTCTTACTGCAGCTGGACAGAGCCTCGGTGAGACCACACCTGGAGTCTTGTGTACAGTGTTCCTCTCCTTATCTGAGGAAGGATTGTTTCCTCCGGCTGGGGGTGTCTGGAACAAGGAGTCACAGTCTCAGGATACGGGGGAGGCCATTTGGGACTGAGATGAGGGGAAACCTCTTCACTCAGAGGGTGGTGAACCTGTGGAATTCTCTCCCACAGAAAGCTGTGGAGACCAAGTCACTGAATATATTTAAGAAGGAAAGAGATAGAGTTCTAGACTCTAAAGGTGTCGAGGTGTATGGGGAGAGTGCTGGTGTGTGGCATTGAGACAGAGGATCGGCCATGATAGCGTTGAATGGTGGGTCAGGCTCGAAGGGCTGAATGGCCTCCTCCTCCTATTTTCTATGTTGATGTGACCGCCCCAAGTCTCTTTGGGCCTCCACTCTTTCCAGCCTTTCCCCATTCATAAAGCAATCTGTTCTATCATTTTTAAAGTGGGTGACCACACAATTGTCTCCAATGAAATCCATCTTTCACTCTTTGAACCATTCAGTTAAGACATTTTACTTTCGGGCGGCATGGTGGCACAGTGGTTCGTACTGCTGCCTCACAGCGCCAGGGACCCGGGTTCAATGCCAGCCTCGGGTGACTGTGTGGAGTTTGCACATTCTCCCCGTGTCTGCGTGGGTTTCCTCCGGGTGCTCTGGTTACCTTCCACACTCGCAAGATATATAGATTAGATGGATTAGCAATGGGGTTATGGGGATAGGGCTGGGGTGAGGGCCTGGGGAAGATACTCTGTCATCAAGTCTGTGCAGACTCAATGAGCTGAATGGCCTCTTATGCAGTGGAATACCTCTTTGCCATTTGAAGCTTCTAGCTATAAGACTTAAAATGCTGCCTATTTCTGTGAAATGTAGCAAACTTTCTGTCTCATCACCGGCGACATGATGGCACAGTGGTTAGCACTGCTCCCCCACAGCACCAAGGACCCACGTTCAATTCCAGCCTCGGGTGACAGTCTGCGTGGAGTTTGTACGTTCTCCCAGTGTCTGCGTGGGTTTCCTCCGGGTGCTCCGGTTTCCTCCCACACTCCAAAGATGTGCGGGTGAGGTTAATTGGCCGTGCTCAATTGCCCCTTAGTGTTAGGGGGATTCAGGCCCGGGTGGTATTGTTGTCGGGGGCAGGCTTGATGGACCAAAGGACCTCCTTCTGCACTTTAGGGATTCTATGATGAACGGCATGGTGGCACAGTGGTTAGCACAGCGCCAAGAACCCAGATTCAATTCCAGCCTCAGCTCGCTGTCAGTGTAGAGTTCTCCCAGTGTCTGCGTGGGTTTCCTCCGGGTGCTCCAGTTTCCTCCCACAGTCCAAACATGTGCGGCTAAGGTGGATTGGCCATGATAAATTGACCTTAGTGTCAGGGGATTAACAGGGTAAATATATGGGGTTACGGGAATCGGGCCTGGGTGGGATTGTGGTCGATGCAGACTCGATGGGCCGAATTGCCTGCCCTTGAGGGATTCTATGATTCTAGGATCTCAAATCATTGATAAATACGATGAAACTGAGACAGACACGGGGGCTTTGCAGCAGCAGGCAGAATGGGAATCATTGCATCCTGCACCGAGTTTTATTACACAACCAATTTCAGAAAATTCACAACTCTAATTCACAACAGCAAAGTGTGGGATTGCACACTTGGAATTATTAGCACAGGACTAAAGTTTAAAAGCTAAACACTGACATTCGGAAACAAGAGATGGCCTCACATCTTCAATTCTGTGATTGTCCCCCATCTCCTGCTCTGAATATTACAATATCTCTGCCCCCTTCATGCGTCTGCAGACTTTGAAAGTTACTCAGACACGGTGAAACTAGTCTTTATCTCGAGGCATTTCCTGTGAAATATGCACCTTCTGCAACGAGACACAATCTAATTGACGCTTTCTGATACAATCTGAATCTCCTTTCAAACAACCTCCCAACCCCACTGTGCAGGAATGTCACCTTTTGTCACATTCCCCAACACAATTGTTGACACTTTATCAGGCGGGAAAAGTAGATTCAACTGACAGATTCTGAGCCCCAGGTTGAATCTTTAAGATGTAAAAATGAACTGAAAGCCCAGGTCTCTCTGTTCCTGCATCCATTTTAACATTGACCCATTGATTTTAAATTGCTTCTCCTGTATAAAAATATCATCTATCAAACTCAGATTTAAACATTAATAAGCGACTGAGCATCAACTGCGAATTATAGAAGGTAGTTCCAAACTAATATCACAGCTGGTGTGGCAAAGTGTTTCTGAATTCCACTCCTACAAGTCTAAAATCCTCAACATTGTTTGAAAACCAATGTCCCCAAGTCCTGGACTCCCCAACCAGCAGGAAAAGTTGTTCTTTATCAGTCCTCTCCATTCCCCTTATTATCGTGAAGTGTTTGATCCAATCATCCCGTAGCCTAAATTCCAGCATTACAGAGTAACACTTCAACTACACTTTTCAACAAACAATCCCAAACCAAATACAGAACAGGGTTCATAGAATCCTGTAGTGCAGGAAGGCCATTCGGCCCATCGAGTCTGCACTGACCACAATCCCACCCAGGCCCCATCCCTATAATCCCATACATTTACCTCAGCTAATCCTCCTGACACTAAGGGACAATTTAGCTTGGCCAATCCACCTAACCTGTACATCTGATAGAAGTCTGCCAGATTATGAGGGGCATGAACAGAGTGGATAGTCAGAAGATTTTTCCCAGGGTGGAAGAGTTATTACTCGGGGGCAGAGGTTTAAGGTGCGAGGGGCAAGGTTTAAAGGAGATGTGAGAGGAAAGTTTTTTTACACAGAGGGTGGTGGGTGCCTGGAACTCGTGGCCGGGGGAGGGAGTGGAAACGGATACGATAGTGACTTTTCAAGGGCGTCTTGACAAAGACATGAATAAGATGGGAATGGAGGGATATGGTCCCCGGAAGGGTAGGGGGTTTTAGTTCAGTCAGGCAGCATGGTCGGTGCAGGCTTGGAGAGCCGAAAGACCTGTTCCCGTGCTGTAATTTTCTTTGTTCTATCTTTGGAGTGTGGGATGAAACCGGAGCACCCGGAGGAAACCCACACAAACACGGGAAGGACGTTCAAACTCCAGTCAGAAAGTGACCCATGCTGGGAATCGAAGGCCGGTCCCTGGCACTGTGAGGAAGCAGTGCTAACCCCTGCATCACTATGCCACCCCCATATTGAAAACTTGGGTTCAAATTCAAGACAGCCGCAAATTCACTTTGAGAAAAGTTCCCTCTGCTGTGTCAAAGGAATTTTTAATTGAGGATTTTTATTTCTGGGAAAACTGAACTCACATTGAACAGCATCCCAGTGTGGGATTGAAGCTCTCGTTTCTTTCAGTCATGGGGAGAGAGATGCAGCGAGAGGGAGAGATACAGATACAGAGGCAGAGAGACACAGAAACAGGATGGGATAGTGCTGTACATGTTTCAGAGCTGACACTGAGACACACACGACATGTACGATCGCAGACCAGAGTGAATCATTCTCTGTTACCTGCAGTGTCCTGGACATGGACCGAAGCTGACACTCAGACACACACAACAACAACTTGCATTTATATAGCACCTTGGACAGTATTATCCCAAGATGCTTCACAGGAGCCTTAATGTGAGAAATTTGACCCCGAGTCACAGGAGAGTTTAGGGTCACATGTCCCAAAGGTTTGGCCAGATGGTTTTTATGGACTATTTTAATTGGAGGAAAAGGAGGTATTAAAATGGAGAAAACCAATCTGCTTCACTAATGTTCTTTATGGAAGGAAATCTGCCGTCCTTACCTGGTCGGGCCTACATGTGACTCCGGCCTCACAGCAATGTGGTTGACTCTTAGATGCTGTTTGAAATGGCCTAGCAAGCCACTCAGTTCATGAGCAATTAGGGACGAGGAGTAAACGCTGGCAGAACCAGCCAGGCCCACATCCCATGGATGCATTTGAGTAAAACGTTCAGGGAAGGAATTCCAGAGTTTGAGCCCACGCAGATGAAGACACAGCTCCCAATGGGGAAACGATTCAAATTGTGGATGGTCACGGAGCCAGAATGAAAGGAAAACAGATATGGGAGGATGGTGGGACTGGAGGAGGTGGATAACCAGCAAGAAACATTTCTCTATCTCTGTGCTATCAGTTTCCATTATTCTCCTGACAACTTGGATCAAATTGTCTCTCCAAAATTCCCGGGAATACAGCCCTCGTTTGTGTCTCCATAGCTGCGTATCTGTCACATTTAAAATACTAACGTTACTTTGGTGAAGAGACAACTCTGTCAGAAATATCTCAGTGCTGCGTTCACACGAAATGGCCCCTGGGAAGAAACGCCAAATGGCTGCCTGATATTTGTGGATATTTTTCACAGATATTCCCAGAAAGGGAGAGATGGACAGAAGACACAGACACAGAGAGTGAGAAAAAGAGAGAGACACAGATTGATGGAGGTATAAAAGGTTTCCCTTTACCTGCACACAATTTAACTTGTTCCCAGTTGGTTTATGGATTCTCTCCTCAACTTATTGTCCAAAGTGCATCACTTCACATTTCTCAGTGTTGAAGTTAACTGTCTGTCCGTTTCATTTCAATCTCCTCTGCACCCGCTCCCGAACACAAATAATTGTCTGGTAGAAAGTGAGAAGGAGCCTCGGCAGAGAGGTTGGGAAGGATTGAATGGGGAGAGGCAGAAACCCTCAACACATTTCAAAACTACACTGATTTCCACTTGAAGGAATAACTTCTCCACCCCAACACTATCCCATCATTCTCGATAAGCCCATGCTGCCCGTGTTCTGGGATAAATTACACGCAAGTGAAAAGATTATTTTAAATAGTGGGGTTACATTTGCCACCCCCCAATCTGTAGGAACTGCTCCAGAGTCTATAGAATTTTGGAAGATGACCAGCAAAGCATCCAATATTTCCAGCGCCGCTTCCTTTAATACTCTGGGATGTAGATTATCAGGCCCTGGGGATTTGTCAGCCTTTAACCCCATTCATTCCCCCAGCACCATTTTCTTACTAATACTGATTTCCTTCAATTCAATTCCACACTCTCACTAAACCATTGGTTCCCTAACATTTCTGCCAGGTTATCTGTGCCTCTTTTGTGAAGACAGAATCAAAGTATACGTTCAATTCTTCTGCCATTTCTTTGCTCCCCATTATAATTTCCCCGGAGAGATGGAGAGAGGCAGAGTCACTGAGAGATAGGGATGAGATAGTAATGCAGAGAGTAACAGTGAGATATTCAGGAGGGCAAGCAGCTAATAGTGGGGTACAACAAGGATCATCCAAAGCCACAGATATTGCCTCATGTTGCCGCTGTCGCCATTGACCTTAAATCAGCATCCTCTGCTTTCCAAGCTTTCCCCCGATGTGCCGATTATCTCAAAGCCGATCCTCTCAGTCCCGGGACATCACTGCAGGAGTTCCTCAGGGTGAGTGTCCGAGGCCCCAACCATCTTCAGCTGCTCCATCACTGACCTTCCCTCCATAGGTGAGATGTTCGCTGATGATCGCACCATTCACAACTCCTCAGATTGTGAAATAGTCACTGCCGGAATACTGAGCAGGACAGGCAGCATCTGTGTAAAGAGAAGCAGATTCTGGGACTGGGGGACTGAGAGACAGGAAGATAGTGAAACACACACAAACGCAGTGATGCACACACATAGATGCACGCACAGTCTCACACACACACAGATAGAGAACAGTCCCACAGTCTCACTCACAATATCCTAATCCCCCTGGCATTAAGGGGCAATTTATCACGGCCAATCAACCTAACGCATGCATCTTTGGAGTGTGGGAGGAAACCGGAGCACCCGGAGGAAACCCACGCAGACACGGGGAGAACGTGCAAACTCCACACAGACAGTGACCCGAGACCAAAATTGAACCCGGGTCCGTTGCACTGTGAGGCAGCAGAGCGAACCACTGTGACACCCATGTTGGCCTTCATTGCAAGAGGATTATCATAGCGCGCAAGAAACAAGACTTTTCACTGTAGACTAATATGATAATAATAAATCAAATCAAAATAATTAATCAAGTCAAAGTATTTACCCTGCTAATCCCCCTAAGACTATCGGGAAAGTTAGCATGGCCAATCCACCGAACCCGCACATCTTTGGGCTGAGAGAAGGAAGAGCGGCACTCGGAGGAAACCAATGCAGATAGTGACCCGAGGCTGGATATGAACTTGTGTCCCTGGTGCTGTGATACAGCAGTGCTAACCACTGGTGCCACCGTGCTGCCCGCTCCTGTTTGGGAGCTTCACCAGGTTGACACCTCATTTTTAAGGGATGCCAGGTTGACCCCGTGGCTTGATGGTAATGGTTGAGTGGGGAATGAATCATTCTCTGTTACCTGCAGTGTCCTGGACATTGAGAGAAACTGACACTCAGACACATAAAACAACAACCTGCATTGATATAGCACCTTGAACAGAAACGTCCTCAGATGCTTCACAGGAGCCTGGAGTGAAAAATTAGAAGCCGAGTCACAGGCGAGTTTAGGGACAAAAGAATTGCCCCAAAGATCTGGTCAAAAAGGGGTTGTTATTAGGAAGTGTCTGAATGGTGGAAAGGGAGGTATGAAGACAGAGAGTTTTGGGAAGGAATTCCAGAGTTGGAGCCACACAGTGAACTGCAGACCCCAATGGTGAAAGGATTAAAATGGGGAATGGTCAGGGAGCCAGGATTAAAGGAAAACAGATATCAGAGGATGGTGGGACTGGGGGATATAGGGAGGGCTCATTTACAGAAGACAGTACCAAACTTTAACCACATCTCGTGTGAAGAAGTGCTTCCTAATTTAGAATTGAAAGAAGTTTAGAAGTTTATGTATTAGTGTCACAAGTCGGCTTACATTAACACGGTAATGAAGTTACTGTGAAAATCCCTTAGTCGCCACACTCCGGCGCCTGTTCGGGTAACACTGAGGGAGAATTTAGCATGGCCAATGCACCCTAAACAGCACATCTTTCAGACTGAGGGAGGAAACCGGAGCATCCGGAGGAAACCCACGCAGACACAGGGAGAACATGCGGACTCCGTACAGACAGGAATAAATGAATCTTTTTCTAAGTAACAGGCAGTGACGAGTGGGGTCCCGCAGGGGTCAGTTCTTGGGTCCCAGCTATTCACAAAACACATCAGTGATTTGGATGAGGGAACCAAACGCAATATTCTCAAGTTTGCTGATGAGACGAAACTTGGTGGGAATGTGAGTGATGAGGAGGATGTGAACAGGCTTCGGGGTGATTTAGACAAGTTGATTGAGTGGGGAAATACATGGCAGATGCAGAATAATGTGGATAAATGTGACGTTATCCACTTTGGCCGGAGGAAGAGAATGGCAGAGTATTAGTTGAATGGTGATAGATTGGGAAATGTTGTACAAAGGGACCTGGGTATCTGAGAACACCAGTCACTGAAAGCAAGCATGCAGCTACAGCAAGCAGTTAGGACGACCAATGGGATGTTGTCCTTCATTGCAAGAGGATTGGAGTAGAAGAGCAAGGATGTCTTACTGCAGCTGGACAGAGCGTCGGTGAGACCACACCTGGAGTCTTGTGTACAGTGTTCCTCTCCTTATCTGAGGAAGGATGTACCTGCCACAGAGGGAGAGCAGTGAATGTTCACCAGACTGATTCCTGGGATGGCAGCATTGATGTCTGAGGGGAGATTGGGTCGGCTGGGCCTGTATTCACTGGAATGTAGAAGAGTGAGCGGGGATCTAATTGAAAGGTATAAAATTCTGACAGTGCTGGACAGGCTGGATACAGGGATATTGTTTCCTCCGGCTGGGGGTGTCTGGAATAAGGGGTCACAGTCTCAGGATACGGGGGAGGCCATTTGGGACTGAGATGAGGGGAAACCTCTTCACTCAGAGGGTGGTGAACCTGTGGAATTCTCTCCCACAGAAAGCTGTGGAGACCAAGTCACTGAATATATTTAAGAAGGAAAGAGATAGATTTCTAGACTCTAAAGGTGTCGAGGTGTATGGGGAGAGCGCTGGGGTATGGCATTAAGACAGAGGATCGGCCATGATAGTGTTGAATGGTGGGTCAGGCTCGAAGGGCTGAATGGCCTCCTCCTCCTCCTATTTTCTGTGTTGATGTGACCGCCCCAAGTCTCTTTGGGCCTCCACTCTTTCCAGCCTTTCCCCATTCATAAAGCAATCTGTTCTATCCTTTTTAAAGTGGGTGACCACACAATTGTCTCCAATGAAATCCATCTTTCACTCTTTGAACCATTCAGTTAAGACATTTTACTTTAGGGCGGCATGGTGGCACCGTGGTTCGTACTGCTGCCTCACAGCGCCAGGGACCCGGGTTCAATTCCAGCCTCGGGTGACTGTGTGGAGTTTGCACATTCTCCCCGTGTCTGCGTGGGTTTCCTCCGGGTGCTCTGGTTACCTTCCACACTCGCAAGATATATAGATTAGATGGATTAACAATGGGGTTATGGGGATAGGGCTGGGGTGAGGGCCTGGGTAAGATACTCTGTCATCAAGTCTGTGCAGACTCAATGAGCTGAATGGCCTCTTATGCAGCGGAATACCTCT
Organism: Mustelus asterias; assembly: GCF_964213995.1. Classification (NCBI taxonomy): domain Eukaryota; kingdom Metazoa; phylum Chordata; class Chondrichthyes; order Carcharhiniformes; family Triakidae; genus Mustelus; species Mustelus asterias. The sequence continues at coordinate 201,137 of NW_027590652.1, forward strand.
TTGCCATTTGAAGCTTCTCGCTGCAAGACTTAAAATGCTGCCTATTTCTGTGAAATGTAGCAAACTTTCTGTCTCATCACCGGGCGACATGATGGCACAGTGGTTAGCACTGCTCCCCCACAGCACCAAGGACCCACGTTCAATTCCAGCCTCGGGTGACTGTCTGTGTGGAGTTTGTACGTTCTCCCAGTGTCTGCGTGGGTTTCCACCGGGTGCTCCGGTTTCCTCCCACACTCCAAAGATGTGCGGGTGAGGTTAATTGGCCGTGCTCAATTGCCCCTTAGTGTTAGGGGGATTCAGGCCCGGGTGGTATTGTTGTCGGGGGCAGGCTTGATGGACCAAAGGACCTCCTTCTGCACTTTAGGGATTCTATGATGAACGGCATGGTGGCACAGTGGTTAGCACAGCGCCAAGAACCCAGGTTCAATTCCAGCCTCAGCTCGCTGTCAGTGTAGAGTTCTCCCAGTGTCTGCGTGGGTTTCCTCCGGGTGCTCCAGTTTCCTCCCACAGTCCAAACATGTGCGGGTTAGGTGGATTGGCCATGATAAATTGACCTTAGTGTCAGGGGATTAACAGGGTAAATATATGGGGTTACGGGAATCGGGCCTGGGTGGGATTGTGGTCGGTGCAGACCCGATGGGCCGAATGGTCTGCCCTTTAGGGATTCTATGATTCTAGGATCTCAAATCATTGATAAATACGATGAAACTGAGACAGACACGGGGGCTTTGCAGCAGCGGACAGAATGGGAATCATTGCATCCTGCACCGAGTTTTATTACACAACCAATTTCAGAAAATTCACAACTCTAATTCACAACAGCAAAGTGTGGGATTGCAAACTTGGAATTATTAGCACAGGACTAAAGTTCAAAAGCTAAACACTGACATTCGGAAACAAGAGATGGCCTCACATCTTCAATTCTGTGATTGTCCCCCATCTCCTGCTCTGAATATTACAATATCTCTGCCCCCTTCATGCGTCTGCAGACTTTGAAAGTTACTCAGACACCGGTGAAACTAGTCTTTATCTCGGGGCATTTCCTGTGAAATATGCACCTTCTGCAACGAGACACAATCTAATTGACGCTTTCTGATACAACCTGAATCTCCTTTCAAACAACCTCCCAACCCCACTGTGCAGGAATGTCACCTTTTGTCACATTCCCCAACACAATTGTTGACACTTTATCAGGCGGGAAAAGTAGATTCAACTGACAGATTCTGAGCACCAGGTTGAATCTTTAAGATGTAAAAATGAACTGAAATCCCAGGTCTCTCTGTTCCTGCATCCATTTTAACATTGACCCATTGATTTTAAATTGCTTCTCCTGTATAAAAATATCATCTATCAACCTCAGATTTAAACATTAATAAGCGACTGAGCATCAACTGCGAATTATAGAAGGTAGTTCCAAACTAATATCACAGCTGGTGTGGCAAAGTGTTTCTGAATTCCACTACTACAAGTCTAAAATCCTCAACATTGTTTGAAATCCAATGTCCCCAAGTCCTGGACTCCCCAACCAGCAGGAAAAGTTGTTCTTTATCAGTCCTCTCCATTCCCCTTATTATCTTGAAGTGTTTGATCCAATCATCCCGTAGCCTAAATTCCAGCATTAGAGTAACACTTCAACTACACTTTTCAACAAACAATCCCAAACCAAATACAGAACAGGGTTCATAGAATCCTGCAGTGCAGGAGGCCATTCGGCCCATCGAGTCTGCACTGAACACAATCCCACTCAGGCCCCATCCCTATAATCCCATACATTTACCTCAGCAAATCCTCCTGACACTAAGGGACAATTTAGCTTGGCCAATCCACCTAACCTGTACACCTGATAGAAGTCTGCCAGATTATGAGGGGCATGGACAGAGTGGATAGCCAGAAGCTTTTTCCCAGGGTGGAAGAGTTATTACTCGGGGGCAGAGGTTTAAGGTGCGAGGGGCAAGATTTAAAGGAGATGTGGGAGGAAAGTTTTTTTACACAGAGGGTGGTGGGTGCCTGGAACTCGTTGCCGGGGGAGGGAGTGGAAACGGATACGATAGTGACTTTTCAAGGGCGTCTTGACAAAGACATGAATAAGATGGGAATGGAGGGATATGGTCCCCGGAAGGGTAGGGGGTTTTAGTTCAGTCAGGCAGCATGGTCGGTGCAGGATTGGAGAGCCGAAAGACCTGTTCCCGTGCTATAATTTTCTTTGTTCTATCTTTGGAGTGTGGGATGAAACCGGAGCACCCGGAGGAAACCCACACAAAGACGGGAAGGACGTTCAAACTCCAGTCAGAAAGTGACCCATGCTGGGAATCGAAGGCGGGTCCCTGGCACTGTGAGGAAGCAGTGCTAACCCCTGCATCACTGTGCCACCCCCATATTGAAAACTTGGGTTCAAATTCAAGACAGCCGCAAATTCACTTTGAGAAAAGTTCCCTCTGCTGTGTCAAAGGAATTTTTAATTGAGGATTTTTATTTCTGGGAAACTGAACTCACATTGAACAGCATCCCAGTGTGGGATTTAAACTCTAGTTTGTTTCAGTCATGGGGAGAGAGATGGAGCGAGAGGGAGAGATACAGATACAGAGGCAGAGAGACACAGAAACAGGATGGGATAGTGCTGTACATGTTTCAGAGCTGACACTGAGACACACACGAGATGTACAATCGCAGACCAGAGTGAATCATTCTCTGTTACCTGCAGTGTCCTGGACATGGACAGAAGCTGACACTCAGGCACACACAACAACAACTTGCATTTATATAGCACCTTGGACAGTATTATCCCAAGATGCTTCACACTCCCAGGACAGGTACAGCACAGGGTTAGATACAGAGTAAAGCTCCCTCTGCACTGTCCACATCAAACACGACCAGGACAGGTACAGAGTAAAGCTCCCTCTGCACTGTCCACATCAAACACACCCAGGACAGGTACCGCACGGGGTTAGATACAGAGTAAAGCTCCCTCTACACTGTCCCCATCAAACACTCCCAGGACAGGTACAGCACGGGGTTCGATACAGAGTAAAGCTCCCTCTATACTGTCCCCCATCAAACACTCCCAGGACAGGTACAGCACGGGGTTAGATACAGAGTAAAGCTCCCTCTGCACTGTCCACATCAAACACTCCCAGGACAGGTACAGCACGGGGTTAGATACAGAGTAAAGCTCCCTCTACACTGTCCACATCAAACACACCCAGGACCGGTACAGCACGGGGTTAGATACAGAGTAAAGCTCCCTCTGCACTGTCCACATCAAACACGACCAGGACAGGAACAGCACGGGGTTAGATACAGAGTAAAGCTCCCTTGAAATTCTCCCCATCAAACACTCCCAGGACAGGTACAGCATGGAGTTAGAAAAAGAGTAAAGCTCCCTCTCCACTGTCCCCATCAAAGACTCGCAGGACAGGTGCAGCACAGGGTTAGATACAGAGTAAAGCTCCCTCTGCACTGTCCACATCAAACACTCCCAGGACAGGTACAGCACGGGGTTAGGTACAGAGTAAAGCTCCCTCTACACTGTCCCGATCAAACACTCCCTGGACAGTACAGCACGGGGTTTGATGCAGAGTAAAGCTCCCTCTACACTGTCCCCATCAAACACTCGCAGGACAGGTACAGCACGGGGTGAGATACAGAGTAAAGCTCCCTCTACACTGTCCCCCCATCAAACACTCCCAGGACAGGTACAGCACGGGGTGAGATACAGAGTAAAGCTCCCTCTACACTGTCCCCATCAAACACTCCCAGGACAGGTACAGCACGGGGTTAGATACAGAGTAAAGCTCCCTTGAAATTGTCCCCATCAAACACTCGCAGGACAGGTACAGCATGGGGTAGATACAGAGTAAAGCCCCCTCTACACTGTCCCCATCAAACACTCCCAGGACAGGTACAGCACGGGGTTAGATACAGAGTAAAGCTCCCTCTACACTGTCCACATCAAGCACGACCAGGACAGGTACAGCACGGGCTTAGATACAGAGTAAAGCCCCCTCCACACTGTCCCCATCAAACACACCCTGGACAGGTACAGCACGGGTTTAGATACAGAGTAAAGCTCCCTCTACACTGTCCCCATCAAACACTCCCAGGACAGGTACAGCACGGGTTTAGATACAGAGTAAAGCTCCCTCTACACTGTCCCCATCAAACACTCCCAGGACAGGTACAGCACGGAGTTAGATACAGAGTAAAGCTTCCTCTGCACTGTCCCCATCAAACACTCCCTGGACAGGTACAGCACAGGGTAATATACAGAGTAAAGCTCCCTCTGCACTGTCCCCATCAAACACACCCAGGACAGGTACAGCACGGGGTTAGATACAGAGTAAAGCTCCCTCTACACTGTCCCCATCAAACACACCCAGGACAGATACAGCACGGGGTTAGATACAGAGTAAAGCTCCCTCTACACTGTCCCCATCAAACACACCCAGGACAGATACAGCACGGGGTTAGATACAGAGTAAAGCTCCCTCTGCACTATCCCCCATCAAACACTCGCAGGACAGGTACAGAGTAAAGCTCCCTCTACACTGTCCACATCAAACACGACCAGGACAGGAAGAGCACGGGCTTAGATACAGAGTAAAGCTCCCTCTATACTGTCCCCATCAAACACTCCCAGGACAGGTACAGCACAGGGTTAGGTACAGAGTAAAGCTCCCTCTACACTGTCCCTATCAAACACTCCCTGGACAGTACAGCACGGGGTTTGATGCAGAGTCAAGTTCCCTCTACACTGTCCCCATCAAACACTCCCAGGACAGACACAGCATGGGTTTAGATACAAAGTAAAGCTCCCTCTCTCCTGTCCCCATCAATCACTTCCAGGACAAGTACAGCATGGGCGAGGTACAGGGTAAAGCTCCCTCTCCGCTGTCCCCATCAAACACTCCCAGGACAGGTTCATCACGGGGTTAGATACAGAGTAAAGCTCCCTTGAAATTGTCCCCATCAAACACTCGCAGGACAGGTACAGCATGGGGTAGATACAGAGTAAAGCTCCCTCTACACTGTCCCCATCAAACACTCCCAGGACAGGTACAGCACGGGGTTAGATACAGAGTAAAGCTCCCTTGAAATTGTCCCCATCAAACACTCCCAGGACAGATAAAGCATGGAGTTAGAAAAAGAGTAAAGCTCCCTCTAAACTGTCCCCATCAAACATGCGCAGGACTTGTACAGCATGGGGTAGATACAGAATAAAGCTCCCTCTCCACTGTCCCCATCAAACACTCGCAGGACAGGTACAGCACGGGGTTAGATACAGAGTAAAGCTCCCTCTACACTGTCCCCCATCAAACACTCCCAGGACAGGTACAGCACGGGGTTAGATACAGAGTAAAGCTCCCTCTACACTGTCCCCATGAAACACTCCCAGGGCAGGTACAGCACGGGGTCAGATACAAAGTATAGCTCCCTCTATCCTGTCCTGGGAATACAGCCCTCGTTTGTGTCTCCTTAGCTGCGTATCTGTCACATTTAAAATACTAACGTTACTTTAGTGAAGAGACAACTCTGTCAGAAATATCTCAGTGCTGCGTTCACACGAAATGGCCACTGGGAAGAAACACCAAATGGCTGCCTGATATTTGTGGATATTTTTCAGATATTCCCAGAAAGGGAGAGATGGACAGAAGACACAGACACAGAGAGTGAGAAAAAGAGAGAGACACAGATTGATGGAGGTATAAAAGGTTTCCCTTTACCTGCACATGATTTAACTTGTTCCCAGTTGGTTTATGGATTCTCTCCTCAACTTATTGTCCAAAGTGCATCACTTCACATTTCTCAGTGTTGAAGTTAACTGTCTGTCCGTTTCATTTCAATCTCCTCTGCACCCGCTCTCGAACACAAATAATTGTCTGGTAGAAAGTGAGAAGGAGCCTCGACAGAGAGGTTGGGAAGGATTGAATGGGGAGAGGCAGAAACCCTCAACACATTTCAAAACTACACTGATTCCCACTTGAAGGAATAACTTCTCCACCCCAACCCTATCCCATCATTCTCGATAAGCCCATGCTGCCCGTGTTCTGTGATAAATTACACGCAAGTGAAAAGATTATTTGAAATAGTGGGGTTACATTTGCCACCCCCCAATCTGTAGGAACTGCTCCAGAGTCTGTCCAGAGTTGGGAAATAGGTTAAAAAGTAGGGTCACTAGGGTGGCCATCTCTGGGCTGCTCCCAATGCCTCGTGCCAGTGAGGCTAAGAATAGGGAGTTGGTTCAAATGAATGCTTGGCTAAAGGACTGGTCCAGGAGGGAGGGCTTCATTTTCATAGATCAATGGGAGGTTTTCAGGAGAGGATGGCACCTGTACAAGAAGGACGGGTCACAACTAAGTTGGAAGGGCACAAATATCCTGGCTGGGAGCTTTGCTAGTGCAGTTCGGGGGGGTTTAAACTAGTATGGCAGGGGGGTGGGGATCAAACTATTAGGTCTATAAGTGTGGTGGCTGGGGACGAGCTTGGGGCTGGGACAAGGCTGGCAAAGAAGAAGAGCACTCTGGGGGAGGACGACCTCACTGAGCCTGGGGGTCTGGAGTGCTTATACTTCAATGCAAGGAGCGTAGCAGGTAAAACAGACGAACTTGGGGCCTTAATGCGCACGAGGAATTTGGATGTGGTTGCGGTGACAGAGACTTGGTTGAAAGAGGGACAGGACTGGCAGCTGAATATTCCAGGGTACAAGTGTTTTAGGCGAGACAGAGGAGGGGCCAAAAGAGATGGGGGAGTAGCGGTATTGGTTGGAGAGCATATTACAGCGGTGCAGAGGGAGGACAATTCAGAGGGGTCGTGTAGCGAGTCACTCTGGGTGGAGCTTAGAAACAGGAAAGGCGCAATCACTATGTTGGGGGTGTACTACAGGCCCCCCAACAGCCCAAGGGAAGTGGAAGAATGGATATGTCAGGAGATACTGGATAGGTGCAGGAAAAATAGGGTTGTTGTAGTGGGAGACTTCAATTTCCCTGGTATAGACTGGAAATCGCTGAGGGCAGGGACTCTGGATGGGGAGGAATTTGTAAAATGTGTACAGGAGGGTTCGTTGGAACAATATGTGGACAGCCCGACTAGAGAGGGGGCTATACTGGACCTGGTACTGGGGAATGAGCCCGGTCAGGTCTTCAAAGTTTTGGTTGGGGAACATGTGGCAAATAGTGACCACAATTCTGTTAGCTTTAGGATAGTGATGGAAAAGGATGAGTGGTGTCCCAAGGGTAAGGTCTTGGATTGGGGGAAGGCTAACTTTATTGGGATCAGGCAGAAATTGGCAGCTCTTGAATGGGAGAGGCTGTTTGAGGGTAAATCCACATCTGGTATGTGGCAGTCTTTTAAGGAACGGTTGTTAGGGCTTCAGGACAAGCATGGGCATGTAAAAAAGAAGGATAGGAAGGGTAGGATTAAAGAACCGTGGATAACCAGGGAAATTGAGGGACTGGTCAAAAGGAAAAGAGAGGCATATGTTAGGTCCAAGCAGCTAAAAACGGAGGGAGCTCTGGAGGAGTACAATGAAAGTAGGAAAATACTCAAACGGGGAATTAGAAGAGCAAAAAGGGGCCACGAAATGTTCTTGGCAGACAGTATTAAGGAGAATCCAAAGGCATTTTATTCATACGTTAGGAACAAAAGGGTTGTTAGGGAAAAAATCGGACCTCTCAGGGACAAAAGTGGGGACTTATGCTTGGAGCCCAAAGAAGTAGGGGAGATCCTAAATGAATACTTTGCGTCGGTATTCACAAAGGAGAGGGATGTGTTGACTGGGAGTGTCTCTGAGGGGAGTGTTGAACCGTTGGAGAAAATCTCCATTACAAAGGAGGAAGTGTTAGGTTTGTTAGAGAATATAAAGACTGACAAATCCCCAGGGCCTGATGGAATCTATCCAAGGCTGCTCAGGGAGATGAGAGGTGAAATCGTTGGGCCTCTGACGCAAATCTTTGTCTCGTCACTGGACGCAGGTGAGGTCCCAGAGGATTGGAGGATAGCCAATGTGGTCCCGTTATTTAAGAAGGGTAGGAAGGATAACCCGGGTAATTATAGGCCGGTGAGCATGACGTCCGTGGTGGGGAAGTTGTTGGAGAAGATTCTTAGAGATAGGATGTATGCGCATTTAGAAAGGAATAAACTCATTAACGATAGTCAACATGGTTTTGTGAGAGGGAGGTCATGCCTCACTAACCTGGTGGTGTTTTTTGAAGAAGTGACCAAAATGGTTGACGAAGGAAGGGCCGTGGATGTTGTCTATATGGACTTCAGTAAAGCGTTTGACAAAGTCCCTCACGGTAGGCTAGTGAAAAAGGTTGGATCCCATGGGATAAAGGGGGAGGTGGCTAGATGGGTGGAGAACTGGCTTGGTCATAGAAGACAGAGGGTGGTAGTGGAAGGGTCTTTTTCCGGCTGGAGGCCTGTGACTAGTGGTGTACCGCAGGGCTCTGTATTGGGACCTCTGCTGTTTGTGATTTATATAAATGATCTGGAAGAAGGAGGAACTGGGGTGATCAGTAAGTTTGCGGACGACACAAAACTGGCAGGACTTGCAGATAGTGAGGAACATTGTCAGAGGCTACAGAAGGATATAGATAGGCTGGAAATTTGGGCAAGGAAATGGCAGATGGAGTTCAATCCTGATAAATGCGAAGTGATGCATTTTGGTGGGAATAATGTAGGGAGGAGCTACACGATAAATGGAAGAACCATAAAGGGTGTAGAGACGCAGAGGGACCTGGGTGTGCAAGTCCACAGATCTTTGAAGGTGACGTCGCAGGTGGAGAAGGTGGTGAAGAAGGCATATGGCATGCTTGCCTTTATAGGACGGGGCATAAGTTGGGGTCTGATGTTGCAGATGTATAGAACGTTGGTTCGGCCGCATTTGGAATACTGCGTCCAGTTCTGGTCGCCACACTACCAGAAGGACGTGGAGGCTTTGGAGAGAGTACAGAGGAGGTTTACCAGGATGTTGCCTGGTATGGAGGGGCTTGGTTATGAGGAGAGATTGGGGAAACTGGGGTTGTTCTCCTTGGAAAGACGGAGGATGAGGGGAGACTTAATAGAGGTGTATAAAATTATGAAAGGCATAGATAGGGTGAACGGTGGGAAGCTTTTCCCCGGGTCGGTGGTGACGTTCACGAGGGGTCATAGGTTCAAGGTGAAGGGGGGGGAGGTTTAACACAGATATCAGAAGGACATATTTTACACAGAGGGTCGTGGGGGCCTGAAATGTGTTGCCGGGCAAGGTGGTGGAGGCGGACACACTGGGAACATTTAAGACTTATCTAGACAGCTGTATGAACGGAGTGGGAATGGAGGGATACAAAAGAGTGGTCTAGTTTGGACCAGGGAGCGGCGCGGGCTAATTGTTCCTTGTTTCTCGTTTCAAGGCTTCATTCTATGATCATCTTGCTGGTGCCAGTACAGAGCGAGACTGCGGATAGTTGGGAACCTGTCTCGGGGGCAGGGAATTCATATGGTGTCGTGGAAGTGGAAATGACTAGGGTTGGGAAGCATTTTCCGATCGGGGCCATTGTGATCTCCTGGACTCGTTTCGATCGCCTAAGGGGGTCGGAGAGGAATTTCCCAGATTTTTTTTCCCCATATTGGCCCTGGGGTTTTTCACTCTGGGTTTTCGCCTCTCCCTGGAGATCACATGGTCTGGAATGGGGGGGTGGGGGTGAGTTAATAGGTTGTAATGAACAAAGCATCGTAGCTGTGAGGGACAGCTCGGTGGATAGGATATTGGTATGTAGATAGGCTGGAAAATTGGGCGGGGATCCTGGATTCAGGATTCAATCCTAGACCGGGGAGCGGCGCGGGCTTGGAGGGCCGAAGGGCCTGTTCCTGTGCTGTATTGTTCTTTGTTCTTGTCTATAGAATTTTGGAAGATGACCAGCAATGCATCCAATATTTCCAGCGCCGCTTCCTTTAATACTCTGGGATGTAGATTATCAGGCCCTGGGGCTTTGTCAGCCTTTAACCCCATTCATTCCCCCAGCACCATTTTCTTACTAATCCTGATTTCCTTCAATTCAATTCCACACTCTCACTAAAGCATTGGTTCCCTAACATTTCTTCCAGGTTATCTGTGCCTCTTTTGTGAAGACAGAACCAAAGTATACGTTCAATTCTTCTGCCATTTCGTTGCTCCCCATTTTAATTTCCCCGGAGAGATGGAGAGAGGCAGAGTCACTGAGAGATAGGGATGAGATAGTAATGCAGAGAGTAACAGTGAGATATTCAGGAGGGCAAGCAGCTAATAGTGGGGTACAACAAGGATCACTCCAAAGCCACAGATATTGCCTCATGTTGCCGCTGTCGCCATTTACCTTAAATCAGCATCCTCTGCTTTCCAAGCTTTCCCCCAATGTGCCGATTATCTCAAAGCCGATCCTCTCAGTCCCGGGACATCACTGCAGGAGTTCCTCAGGGTGAGTGTCCGAGGCCCCAACCATCTTCAGCTGCTCCATCACTGACCTTCCCTCCATAGGTGAGATGTTCGCTGATGATCGCAGCATTCACAACTCCTCAGATTGTGAAATAGTCAATGCCGGAATACTGAGCAGGACAGGCAGCATCTGTGTAAAGAGAAGCAGATTCTGGGACTGGGGGACTGAGAGACAGGAAGATAGTGAAACACACACAAACGCAGTGATGCACACACATAGATACACTCACAGTCTCACACACACACACAGATAGAGAACAGTCCCACAGTCTCACTCACAATATCCTAATCTCCCAGGCATTAAAGGGCAATTTGTAACGGCCAATCAACCTAACGCGCGCATCTTTGGAGTATGGGAGGAAACCGGAGCACCCGGAGGAAACCCACGCAGACACGGGGAGAACGTGCAAACTCCACACAGGCAGTGACCCGAGACCAAAATTGAACCCGGGTCCGTTGCACTGTGAGGCAGCAGAGCTAACCACTGTGACACCCATGTTGGCCTTCATTGCAAGAGGATTCGCGTGGAAGAGCAAGGATGTCTTACTGCAGCTGGACAGAGCCTCGGTGAGACCACACCTGGAGTCTTGTGTGCAGTGTTCCTCTCCTTATCTGAGGAAGGATGTACTTGCCACAGAGGGAGAGCAGTGAATGTTCACCAGACTGATTCCTGGGATGGCAGCATTGATGTCTGAGGGGAGATTGGGTCGGCTGGGCCTGTATTCACTGGAATGTAGAAGAGTGAGAGAGGAAGTGATTGAAAGGTATAAAATTCTGACAGTGCTGGACAGGCTGGATACAGGGATATTGTTTCCTCCGGCTGGGGGTGTCTGGAACAAGGGGTCACAGTCTCAGGATACGGGGGGGCCAATTGGGACTGAGATGAGGGGAAACCTCTTCACTCAGAGGGTGGTGAACCTGTGGAATTCTCTCCCACAGAAAGCTGTGGAGACCAAGTCACTGAATATATTTAAGAAGGAAAGAGATAGATTTCTAGACTCTAAAAGTGTCGAGGTGTATGGGGAGAGCGCTGGGGTATGGCATTGAGACAGAGGATCGGCCATGACAGTGTTGAATGGTGGGTCAGGCTCGAAGGGCTGAATGGCCTCCTCCTATTTTCTATGTTGATGTGACCGCCCCAAGTCTCTTTGGGCCTCCACTCTTTCCAGCTTTTCCCCATTCATAAAGCAACGTGTTCTATCCTTTTTAAAGTGGGTGACCACACAATTGTCTACAATGAAATCCATCTTTCACTCTTTGATCCATTGACTTCAGACATGAAGATTTGTTTGTCATTTGAAGCTTCCAGCTACAATGCTGCCAATGCTGCCTGTTTGTGTGCACTGTGGCAAACTTTCTATCTCATCATCTTAAACCCTTACTAAATACGGGAACACATATCCCACCTTTGGACAGGAAGAGATCATTTTGGCATGGCCAATCCACCTAACCTTCGCATCTTTGGACACTATGGGCGGGATTTCCAGTCTTGGGACGAGCGTGGCTGAGGTGATTTAGTCATGGTGAATACACGGGGTTATGGGGATAGGGTGGAGGGGACAGGATAGGGTGGAGGGGAGGGCCTGGATAGGCTGCTCTTTTGGAGAGTCAGTGCAGAATCGATGGGCTGAATGGCCTCCTTCTGCACTGTAGGGATTCTATGAGAGACTTTGGCATGGTCCTGCCCTGCCTGTTACAATTCCCAAGGTGGGCGGGATGGGAAACTTCCACAGTAGGTGTCAATTTAGCACGGCCAATCCACCTAACCTATTCATCTTTGGGCACTAAGTGGCAACGTAGCATGGTCAATTCACCAAATCTTCACATTTTTGGACACTAAGGGGCAATTTACCATGGGCAATCCACCTGACCTACTCATCATTGGACTCGGAGGAACAATTTAACATGGCCAATTAACCCAACATGCACACCGTTGAATACTAAGGGGCAATTTAGCATGGCCAAACCAACTAACATGCAGATATTTGGAAACTAAGGGATGATTTAGCATGACCAAAGCTTCACATTTTTGCAATCTAAGGGGCAATTTAGCATGGCAATCCACCTAACCTACACATCATCCTGTCTCTCTCTCTTTATATCTCTTTGTATCTTCATGTATGTCTCTCTATCTCTCTGACGCTCTCTGACTCTCTCTGAATAGATGTGTGTGTGTGTCTCTGTCGCTCACTCTCTCTCTGAATATATCTGTGCATGTGTTTTGCTGTCTCCCTCCCTCTGTCTCTCTACCTTCTCTCCTCACCCTCCATCACCACCTCTCTCTGTATGTTGCTCTGTACATCTATATGTGTGTGTGAGTCTTTCTATGTATCTATCTGTCTTACTGTGTTTCTCTCTCTCCCTCTCCCTGTGTATTTGTGTGTGCCTTTCTATATATTTCTGAGTATCTGAGAATATCTGCCTCTGTATATATCGCAGCATATCTGTGTGTGTGTCTCCATATACCTATGTGTGTCTATGTATAGATGCTGGCACGGTGGCACAGTGGTTAGCACAATTACCACACAGCGCCAGGGACCCAGGTTCGATTCCCGGCTTGGGTCACTGTCTTGTGTGGAGTCGGCACATTCTCCCCGTGTCTGCGTGGGTTTGCTCCGAGTGCTCTGGTTTCCTCCCACAGTCTGAAAGACGTGTTGGTTGGGTGCATTGGCCATGCTAAATCCTCCCTCAGTGTACCCGAACAGGCCCCGGAGTGCGGCGACCAGGGGATTTTCATACTAACTTCATTGCATTGTTAATGTCAGCCTACTTGTGACACTAATAAATAAACTTTACAGAAAAGAAACTTTCTATCTTTGATAGAGAGGTTAAGATGATTCCATTTCACATCTTCCTGCTTTGGGGAAATGGGAGTTATCTTTGCATTTACAAGGATATGGGGAGGGAGGTGTTTGAATGGACATTCAGCTTTTTGGGTGATTAAAGTGTCAATTTGTTTCCAGAAGCTGTTTACAGTGATTGTCCCGAGAGATTGTATTGTTTCCGTGATGTCGACGTCTCCAATACTTCAGACAGACGAAGGAAACAATATACAAAAGGAAAGATTGGGGGAATCACTACATTGAAGGTGTGAGGCCTCATCACTCTCTGTCTGGTTTTGTTCTGAAATCTTTACATTTTTAAACACTGAAACCTCTTGCCCTTGTTGGGAATATCACTGCGGTTTGAGAAAAGCAAACACTGATCCCACACTAAACACCTCCCCCCCCCAACACAGGACTGAGCAGAGAGTGTGAAATGGAACTGCTGCCAGAGTGGATTATTTTTATAGATGGAGAAGAAACACTCCTCCATCTTCAAAGCTTTCTCCTGTTTCTGTAGTGTTTCAGGCTCCCCTGACACACAGATACAGAAAGAGACACAGACACAGAGTGAGAGACAGAGAGAGAGACAGAT